>NC_089741.1:25723991-25728991 GCF_040412425.1 Macrobrachium rosenbergii
TCTGAAAGTTCTCGGTGACGAAAGCCTTCAAATTGAATATCAAGAACAATGCAGATCTTTTCAATGAAAATACCCAATGAATTTAAATAAAAATTTATATCAGATTGCAACGGATCTTTTCTTGGAGATAGGGCAACGTAACTCTAGAAGATCAATAAATTAAAAAATAAATAAAAAAAGTATTTATTAAAAATATATAGATAAATAAAAATAAAGAAGCTGAAAATAAATAAATATAAAAATACGCTAAATTACAAATAAATCCAAATAAATACAATTAAGTATAGGAAGATGAATAAAAATAAATAAAATAAAAATTTAATAAACAAAAAAATATAATCAAAATAATTAAAATAAAAGGAAAAATTATACAGAAAAATAACATAATAAAGAATAGTATAAGAAATAGAATATCATGCAATATTAAACAACACGATGGTTTCCGTCTGAAAAAGATCTTCCAGCATTGAAAAGATGATTTTTCTTCCTGGTGTTTGTAAAAGATTTCCCCAAAATTAACTTGCGTTTTACAGGCGTCTTACGTTTCCTCTTGGAATATAGGACGGAATGGAATACAGAGTTTAGGCTAAAGGCCAAGTACTGGGACCTATGAGGTCAATCAGAAATGGAAAGGAAACAGAGAAGTAGGTTTGAAAGGTGTAACTGGAGGAAGCCTCGCAGTTGCACTATGGAATAACTGTAAGGAGAGGGTGGATAGCAAGATGGAAGAAAGATAATATGAATGGAGGTACAGCAAAAGTAATGAACGGGGTTGCAGCTAGGGGCCGAAGGGACGCTGTAAAGATCCTTTTGCAATGCCTACATTGCACTCCATGAGGTGCACTGATGGCACTAACCCCCTACGGGCTACATTTCCTCCTGACTGATTTTTTAACATAAGCCACAAACCAATCTGAAGACCTTCATTAAACTATATCATTCATTTGTCAAGAGTATAGTGCTGAGTGTTACTAACACAAAAGCAAACTGATGTGGAATACTTCTCATTTCCAGTTTGCTCGAGAACAATTCTGATCATTTCCTCTGCTACCAGATGCCGTTAATTCGAAGCTTTGTGTTATCAATAAAGAAACTGCCAAAGATGGAGAGTATTTAACTTCAACTTGGCAAACAAATCATTACTTCTCAAGCCTCGATGTTTCACGTTACAGGAAACAGGAAACAGTTTAGAATTCATTCTAGATTAAGATTTCCTTGTAGCTTCGCATAGTAACCAGCCTATAGATTGTTAGTCTACATAATATGCAGCAAAAAATTGAGGACTTTTCTTCCAGGCTTGAATTTTTCATTGTACGAGACTTGGCACAGACGTAGAGTCTGACATTTTTTTTCTTTTTTAGAAAATTTGTTGAAATGAAAGTTTAACTAAAACATTTAATAATGAAAGTTTAACTAAAACAATAAATAAGGAAAATTTAACTAAAACAATAAATAAGGAAAATTTAACTAAAACAATAAATAAGGAAAATTTAACTAAAACATTAAGTCAAAATTCTTGACTCCATATGAAGACGTCGAAGCGAATCAAACAGTGAAAATTGTGAACTCGAGATTCAACTGACTTTGATCAGCCTGCCAAACCATTAGGGTTGCCTTCCCCTTTGGCTTTCAAAATATATTATTTCTATGTATCTCTAATCTTTTAATAACCCATCTTGATTTGGTCAACTATGTTAATCCACGTTCCTATATAATGCCTGCGTGTGTGTGTGTGTGTGTGTGAGAGAGAGAGAGAGAGAGAGAGAGAGAGAGAGAGAGAGAGAGAGAGAGAGAGAGAGAGATTTATACTAACCCTGACTCTATGAAACATGAGAAATGGTGTCACGGAATTTCTTGTGTATCCAGTACCGTTTTTTATTTCATGTGTGTAAGAGAGAGAGAGAGAGAGAGAGAGAGAGAGAGAGAGAGAGAGAGAGAGAGAGAGAGTCAGTCAAGGAATTTCTTCCGTATCAAATACAGTTTGTTTGTTTCATTTCGTGTCATTGAATTTGTTCCGTCGCTTCTATTACAAAGGAAGATTATATGCCGTGTCATCTGGGATTAAGCCGGATAACTGTTCGGATCTGCAAAGTGTCTCGATATGACAAAGGTCAAAATTTTAGATGAAACCGGAGTTGATCCGAAATAATAATCCAAAGTGAGAGCAAGATAAAACTTACTTTTTTTGTTGAAAAAAAATAAAATTACGCTGTCTATAAGCAAATAATACACATTTTCACTCCAACTGCTGGTATGAAATTTTGTATTGTAGAAAAAAAAGAATTACCAGTCTCTTAGAAAATCCGCCCCAAATGCTAGTAGTACAAATTCTCTCTCTCTCTCTCTCTCCCTCTCTCTCTCTATTGCAGATGGGTGCTTCAGTTAATTGTATACATTATGTCTCTCTCTCTCTCTCTCTCTCTCTCTCTCTCTCTCTCTCTCTCTCTCTCTCTCTCTCTTGCAGATGGGGTCTACAGATTTTACGTTGGAGAAAATTCCCGCTGGGAATAAACAAACATTTTTCAAAAACCTAATTGTACAATTCTCTCTCTCTCTTCTCTCTCTCTCTCTCTCTCTCTCTCTCTCTCTCTCTCTCTCTCTTGCAGATGGGTGCTACAGATTTTACGCTGAAGAAACTTCCCGCTGGGAATAAAAAAAATGTTCAAAAACCCAACTGTATACATTCTCTCTCTCTCTCTCTCTCTCTCTCTCTCTCTCTCTCTCTCTCTCTCTCTCTCTCTCTCTCGCTTTTGCAGATGGGTGTTGCAGATTTTACGCTGAAGAAAATTCCCGATGGGAATAAAAAAAAATGTTCAAAACCTAATTGTACACATTCTCTCTCTCTCTCTCTCTCTCTCTCTCTCTCTCTCTCTCTCTCTCTCTCTCTCTCTCTCTCTCTCTCTCTTTTTGCAGATGGGTGTTACAGATTTTACGCTGAAGAAAATTCCCGCCCAGAATAAAAAAATGTTCGGAACCTAATTGTACACATTCTCTCTCTCTCTCCCTCTCTCTCTCTCTCTCTCTCTCTCTCTCTCTCTCTCTCTCTCTCTCTCTCTTGCAGATGGGTGTTACAGATTTTACGCTGAAGAAAATTCCCGCCCAGAATTAAAAAAAATGTTCAAAACCTAATTGTACACATTCTCTCTCTCTCTCTCTCTCTCTCTCTCTCTCTCTCTCTCTCTCTCTCTCTCTCTCTCTCTCTGAGAGACTGCTGTCACAGACTTCGCCCCGAAGAGAAAACACCCACGTAGCTCACATCATAAAGTTTCATCACGTATCCCAATCACCACTCGCAAAAGGGATCAATCAGCGAAGGGCCATTTTTCCGCAGAAAAATCTTGCGAGACATCTACCAGTCCCTTTGTAGATAACCGAACTGTATCCGAACGGAGTAAAATTTCTGCCGGGAAATATTACTCTTGTTTTTGAGGCGATTTTTATCGCCGAGTTTTTCCAAAGGCAAACTTCGGCTGAATGGAGAATCTCTCTCTCTTCGCAACGACCCTAATACTATTCTTCGTTCTTGCATTTTAATACATTTTTATCTCTTTATCTATTTATTATTTTTTCTTTTTTAATAAGTGGGATATCTTCTTTCTTCGTTTCACTTCACTTCCTCTTACTTCTTCCTAATGAACACCATATTCTTTGGAAGCTTGAATTTCAAGTCAATGGCCCCTTTGGTGGGCTTGTTCCATATGAATAGGGTTCACCTTTTGAACAATAATAATAATAATAATAATAATAATAATAATAATAATAATAATAATAATAATAATAATAATAATAATAATAATAATAATAATAAACTGACACGATGGAGGCTTAGAATATCTTTAATGTGCAAAAAACCCATTTATTTGAATTTGATGATATCTGATCAGTTTAATGCTTTTAACAAGGTTACTTCTTTCTGATGGGCACCATATTCTTTGGAGGCTTGGATTTCAAGTCAGTGGCCCCTGTGGGCTTGTTCCATTTGAATAGGATTCATCTGCTGAATATAATAATAATAATAATAATAATAATAATAATAATAATAATAATAATAATAATAATAATAATAATAATAATAATTTTCCAAGTGTAGAGAACAATGAGTTAGACAAGAGAATACCCTTTTTCTTGCCCAGACCCAACGATAAGAGAGGAACAGGAAGAAATATGGTGGGGACATACCCATGAAGGAACGTCGTTTACGAAAACAATCAATGAGCAAATAATTCATGGGGATCTAGAAGAATTAAAGGTTTATATTATGCCTGGCATAAAGGTCTGGGTTCAGAGAGCCAGATTAGATTAGATTTTTATTGACTGCAAAGAACACACAATATTTTGACAGTTATTAAAAATATACAGTATACATAAACTTATACAAAACTGTATCGATCTTATATAACTGCATACTCTGCAGTCCAAAAAGAAAACCCAAACATAAATTACTCTTTCTATAATAAATAAACAGAGCCCTTCTATGCTATTATCTACATATACAATATTATCTACGTATACAATTTCAAAACATTGTAAATATAATCACATACTTCAGCGCACTTATCACTCTCCAGTAATTCAGTCAAACTTGTAAAGGTTAGCATATGATATCTATTTCTCAAATGAGCTGCTAGATTACATTTTAGCATCACATATTTTTCGTTTTGCACTTCAATAGTACCACATGAACATAATCGTCTTTCTGGTGGGATTCTGCTCCATCTCCCAGACTCGACTTTAAGAGAATGAGACATCAGGCGAAGTCTGGTGAACGACGACTGTCGCTTATAATCTTCAACAAATATTCTATCTATCTGCATACACTGGATGAACCGCAAGCGATGGATTTAACTGCGTTTTGTACGTTTCAAATTTTGTAGCTTCAATAGGTCTATTTCTAATGCTATTTCTAATTTGGTCCAGTGGGTTGATATTCACATTAGCTTCCATTGCATTTGATAAAAACCGATAGCCTGGTGTATTGGCTTGATGACATAGTTGATACA
>NC_089741.1:25733991-25778991 GCF_040412425.1 Macrobrachium rosenbergii
AAATAATTTTATCGAATGGTAAATGGCTGGGGTCATACCAAGCGTTAACTTATTTGCAAGCTTCTTTATTGTATCCAAAACGTGTTCCATTATTCTAACCTGATCATCACATCTTGAACAAATAATTATTTATCATTAATGAAAACTAATTATTTGTGAAAATTACAAAAGGATCGACAGTTTCACAGAATCACATGAATGTAAAGAAAATCTTTTTCGAATGTAAGGAAAACTAAATATCCTTTCTAGAAGACAGAATATAGAATACAGAATATAGAATTTAGGCCAAAGACCAAGGACTGGGACCTATCAGGTCATTCAGCACTGGAACGGAAACTGACACTAAAAAGGTTTGAAAAGTGTAACAAGAGGGAAAGCTCGCAGTTGCACTATGAATCAATTATTACGAGAAGGCAGAAAGTAAGATGGAAGAAAATTCATGAACGGAGGTACAGTAAAAGGAATGACAGGAGGTTTCAGCTAGGGGACGAAGGGACACTACCAAGAACCTTAAGTAATGCCTACAGTGCACTGTATGAGGTGTACTGACGGCACTAAACCCATACGGGACGCCTCTCCAGAGAAACAAATCCAGCGTAATAGTTACAGACTTTTCACAGCGCTCTCTCTCTCTCTCTCTCTCTCTCTCTCTCTCTCTCTCTCTCTCTCTCTCTCTCCTGCCGTCTTCAGGGATGTGGCACTTAGATGAAACTACGACTATGTATGATGTACGATAATGTTCAATGTTATTTACGGTCGTATTATCCTGCATGCGCATAAGCCAACAGTATAGTGTATGATATTTTTGCATTAAAAATAAATAAAAATCTCTTGTTGTCATTAAGTCATACATATCAAATTCACGTTGCCATTAAGTTATACATAAAATAGTGCCTACTGGATCGATATTACTCTACTATACCGCAAATACTATTTCTTTCACAACTGTCGACGAAAGATTCGCCTCAGATTTATGATTTGACCACACTAGCAATTCATGTAATAATTCAAGTATTCTGTCTTTACTCAAGAGTACACCCTAGCTTATATTTAAAGATTTTTTATTCAAAATAGTCTTATTTAATATGAAAAGCTCTTGAAAGCTTGTCCAAACAATTGATAAGAATAATATCTAATAAAAAAATTTCGTTGCAACAAAGTAAAGTAAAATTCTGGACAGCAAATAATTATCTAGTCATTATTCAAAAGATTTGTTTTAATACTTCTTTCTCTCTCTCTCTCTCTCTCTCTCTCTCTCTCTCTCTCTCTCTCTCTCTCTCTCTCTCTCTCTCTCGTCATTATTCTAATTTTTACTCTCTCTATTCATTTATCTCATTATCTCTCTCTCTGTTCATTCTCTCTCTCTCTTCTCTCTATTATTCTCTATATTACTCCTACTTTCAAAAAGTGGTTCAAGACTAGAGGCAAGTAATTATAGGCTCTCTGACATCTCATAATGAAAGTATATGAAAGGGTAATGAAAAAATATAATGAAACATTTAATGAAAAATAGATTGTTCAATATAGGACAACATGGTTTTGTACCTGAAAAATACAAAACCCAACTGTTAGTCCACTGCATGAAAGCATATATAAAAATATGATAAGTGAAAAGATACAGATGTGGTTTACCTCTCTTTTGACAAGGTAGATCATAATATATTAGCTTAGAAAACATCATTATTGACAAAGTAGGAAGATGGATAAAGAATTTTTGCAAAATAGAAAACAGATAGTGATTGCAAACGATATTTATCCGGTGTACCACTACTCTCTCTTGCTCAGTAATGTTAAGGACTCAGTCTATTCAAGAATAAGTAGAGAAATTGCTTGTGATGAAGATAGGAACTCATTAAACAAAATATATAAATGGGCAGAGATAAATAGGATGGTATTTAACTCTTGAACTATGGCGATAAAGTAGGAATGCTTCTAATAATGAGACAATCACAAACAAGGAAGCAGTTAAAGACTCTCTCTCTTCTATTGGCAAAATGCAAAGCAAAATGGGAATTTGTTCCGGCACTTCAAAACTAGAAAAGCTGAAAACATGATTATGCTTTCTCTTATTGCAATATTATGGTACCCACACTTTTGATTCTTAAATTTATTTAGTAATTCAAGCATGGAAACAGATCTAAAATTATCAAAAAGAGCAAGCAGAGGTTTAATTCTATACCAGGAAAATTAATTAATTCTCTACCAATCTCATAACAGGAGTATAGATGTGTTTAAGAATAAGCTCGACAAATCATCCAAGACTGGAAGATGCAAAATATACTCTCTCTCTCTCAAAGGTGCTCTTTAGATTGTCATTATTCTAACGATTCATTTCAATTTTTTGTTCTCTTTCTCTCTCTCTCATTATTCTAGCAATTTCTTTAAATATTTCCTTCCCCCTCCCTCTCTCTCTCTCTCTCTCTTTAGTCATTATTCTAACGATTTCTTTAAATATTTCTCTCTCTCTCTCTCTCTCTCTCTCTTCATTATTCTATTTTTGTTAATTTTTTCTCTATTCATTATTCTAGCGATTTCTTTAAATATTGCTTTCCTGTCTCTCTCTTTTCCTTTAGATCGAGAGAAAGAGAGAAAACAATTAAAAACCACTCGGACAATTGATATCGAATACTCTACCGAATAAGTAAATTCGTTCAAACATTCGCCCAGTCTTTAATTATTATCGAGGTTACAGTTAATCAACGAATAAGTTGAGTGCAAATAACAGATATGAAAAAATAACAGTAAATGAACGTTTACATATCAAATACACACACACACACACACACACACAGAGAGAGAGAGAGAGAGAGAGAGAGAGAGAGAGAGAGAGAGAGAGAGAGAGAGAGAGAGAGCAATCTATGCACACTGAATATGAAAGAGAAAAGGAATTATTGCATATTAAATTAGAGATTGGAATTTATGCAAAGCAAGTATGAGAGAGTACAGAATTTATGCAAAGCAAGTATGAGAGAGAACAGAATTTGTGCAAAGCAAGTATGAGAGAGAACAGAATTTACGCAAAGCAAGTATAAGAGAGAGAACAGAATTTGTGCAAAGCAAGTATGAGAGAGAACAGAATTTATGCAAAGCAAGTATGAGAGAGAACAGAATTTGTGCAAAGCAAGTATGAGAGAGAACAGAATTTATGCAAAGCAAGTATGAGAGAGAACAGAATTTATGCAAAGCAAGTATGAGAGAGAACAGAATTTATGCAAAGCAAGTATGAGAGAGAACAGAATTTATGCAAAGCAAGTATGAGAGAGAACAGAATTTATGCAAAGCAAGCATGAGGGAACAGAATTTATGCAAAGCAAGTAGAGAGAGAACAGAATTTATGCAAAGCAAGTATGAGAGAGAACAGAATTTATGCATAGCAAGTATGAGAGAGAACAGAATTTATGCAAAGCAAGTATGAGAGAGAACAAAATTTATGCAAAGCACATATGAGAGAGAACAGAATCTACGCAAAGCAAGTATGAGAGAGAATAGAATTTATGCACATTTGATAAGAGATGGGAAGGGACTTGTGTATGCAATAAATAAGAAACAGAGGGTTTTAGTCACGTGAGGTGAGAGTAATAAGAAAGATTTTTATTTTATGCATATTAAACGAGAGCGAACGAGATTTATGCATACCGAATATGAGAGAAAATGACATGGAATATAGAGTTTGGGCCAAAGGCCAAGCGCTGGGGTCTATGAGGTCATTCAGCGCTGGAAAGGAAATTGGGAGCAGGTAGGTTTGAAAGGTGTAACAGGAAGAAAACCTGGCAATTGCGCTATGAAGTAATTGTTAGAGGGTGGATAGCAAAATGGAAGTAAGATATGAATGGAGGTACAGTAAAAGGAAGAAAGAACTACACGTAGATTTAAAACATGGAGAATTTATGTGCAAGTGATGAAAAAACGAAAATATCAATTTACATCAAAGCAAATTACTCTTAGTTTTCCAGAAATTGAAACTTAGCCGTAAGCATTTCACAACACCTCTCTCTCTCTCTCTCTCTCTCTCTCTCTCTCTCTCTCTCAAGTAGACTGCACTAAAGCCACCTCCCTCTCATTCTCACTGCAGTAACTTGACATACAAATTTAACTGCTTTAACATCGAAGTCTGCGAAATTTTAGGTAACTGAAAAGACTTTTGGCTCCTGATATCGATACATTTCAACATTCCAAAGCGAAGTGTCGCCGTACACTGACGTTTGAGAATTAATGACTAACATATCAGTTTCAATCTACGGTATCAAGTTGTTGATAGTAATCGTTGAAACTTCAATTTAGCAAGCACCGAAAAAAAATTTCTTTAGTTCAGTTTCAATTCAGTGAGTCTAATAAGAAATTTCTTTTTTAGTTCTCAGTCAGCAGTTTTCTATTACAGAAACGCAGAAGAAGAAGAAGATGAAAAAGAATAAAAAGACAGACCCGTTCTTTGATTGGTTTCTCCGACAGTTTAATTGACGTGTCGATATATCATAGTTTTTCGCTACTCGGGGAATATTTCGTATTAGTCTTATAACACGCTAAGTCTTCAACCCTTCCCTTTGTGTGTTCCATCGATTAGACTGTCAGCGGATCATTTATCTTCACGAACGAACGCACACAGAACCGACGGATCATTTGCTGAAAGCATGCTCCGAATCCACAAGAATCTATACCGGTTTCGTAATGCGTATTGAAACAAAGCGGACTCACAAAAAAAAAGCAAACGCCCTGATCATTATCTGAGCATTCACACAAAAAACAAAAAACATTCAAAGCATAAATAGTTTCCAGCTGGGCAATGAAAAGCACAAAAAAAAAGATGGATTAATCCCGTCAATGCTGACTGACCAAAGCACTAATTGCCTGATTTGTTCATGAAAGCACTCTGAAAACCTCACATGCTGCTTGGTAAGTTTTTGAAATCAAACGTACAAACACATTAACAGCTTGATTACACTCTGAATATGCACTGAAATGATCACACTAACAGCTTGATTACTTTCTGAGTGTGTGCTGAAATGCTCACACTAACAGCTTGGTTACTTTCTGAATGTGCACCGAAATGCTCACACTAACATGCTAACATCTTGATTACTTTCTGAATGTGCGCTGAAATGCTCACACTAACAGCTTGATTACTTTCTGAATGTGCACTGAAATGCTCACACTAACAGCTTGATTACTTTCTGAATGTGCACTGAAATGCTCACACTAACAGCTTGATTACTTTCTGAATGTGCACTGAAATGCTCACACTAACAGCTTGACTACATTCAGGATGTGCACCGAAATGCTCCCACTAATAGCTTGATTACTTTCTGAATGTGCAGTGAAAAGCTCACACTAAACGCTTGATTACATTCTGAAAGTGCAGTGAAAAGCTCACACTAACAGCTTGATTACTTTCTTAATGTGAGCTGAAATGCTCACACTAACAGCTTGATTACTTTCTGAATGTGCACTGAAATGCTCACACACTAACAGCTTGTTTACCTTCTGAATGTGCACCGGAATACTCACACTAACAGCTTGATTACTTCTGAATGTGCGCTGAAATCCTCACACTAACAGCTTGATTACTTTCTGAATGTGCAGTGAAAAGCTCACACAAACAGCTTGATTACATTCTGAATGTGCACTGAAATGCTCACACTAACACACTAACAGCATGATTATATATATATATATATATATATATATATATATATATATATATATATATATACACACACATATATATGTGTTCATGTTTCTGTGTCTGTCTGTCTTTCTGTCTATGTTTCTATATAAGAAGAAGCCACCAAGACGAGATCTCTGAAAGCATCACCTACATCTTTCAACCCTTCTTCGAGTGCAACAACGCTAACAGAGAAACAGAGGAAAACTTAAAGAAACTCAAGAAACGAGAGAAAGAGGGCTGAGGACGGGGAAACTCGAGAGCTGCCAGGGATTACTATAATCCAATAAGGGCGTTTATTTCTCTCTTTGTACCGAGGACATTATACAATGCTTCCTTCTCTCCCCTTCCGCCCCTTTTTTTTCCCGTACCTACGCCCGAAGCCTTGTTTGTAATTTGGTTTAATTGTATCAAAACTACTTTTGCATTACGCGGGGAAATGTTGAAGGTTAATGAAGGCGAAGGAGAACACGTGAAAAACGAAGGAAGGAAAAAGGGGATATAGAATGTGTAGTTTGCTGGAAGAGAGACGTTCGTAGGGGTATGTACAGTATACTATGTTTACTGTGAGGTTTTCTACCAAGTTTCTAAGATATGTTGTTTGTAAGTGCGTATAAAACAAAGAGACACACACACACACACACACACACACACACACACACACACACACATATATATATATATATATATATATATATATATATATATCTATATATATATATATATATATATATATATATATATATATATATATATATATATATATAGAGAGAGAGAGAGATGCACAAATTACACATACAGGAGACGTTAAATATACTTTAAAGAATATTTTATTTCTAATTTTTTATCTATTGGGTACTAAATATTGAGAACTATCGGTGGGGACCTCTGCACCTGTTTAACTTACCCTTCGTTAGGAGGAAACAAAAACAAATAATCTTCAAATGTTCTCTCCTCTTTGTTTTTGTTTTTGTACGAGTATGCAACCTCAGATCTATCAATCCAATAACTAATTCATAACGTTGTCAATTGAATATTCATATTTTTTCTGTTGTGACACTACATGTTGTGTGTGTGTGTGTGTGTGTGTGTGTGTGTGTGTGTGTGGTGTCGTTGTTTAATATGTATTTACAAACAACAGATCGTAGAGGCTTTGTCGAAAATTTTTTCCAAATTTCACAGTTGTAGTGTGTAAGCTGTTTCTTTTATTTGAAAAGCAGAATGCTGCAAGGCAATAACTAAAGCAACCTAGTATGGAATAAGAAAGGAAAAGTAAAACTAAACAGTATAACAGAAATAACAGAGAAAACAAACAAGGTTACACATTTAAATTACGAAGTGAAGTTAATGTGAGTCTGTGTATCTAGAATGCATTTGCGAGCTGTTCGAACTTCGGAAGTTCCAACGACTCGACTACCTAGACAAATTCCAGCGAAAAAGCTACGCTTCAGACACATCAAATAAATTCTGATACGATGTTCCACTGATTACCTACGCAAATTCAGCTAGACTTCAGAAAAAAATTCTGATATGGTATCAGCTGTTTCACTGACGCCCAGAAAGCGAATAACCAAATTTATAATAATATCCACGAGTATTACTTATCTTTATATAAGCACACAATGAATTTTATACATAACTCGCGAGTTACTGCGCAGGAAAACTACCTGAGGAAGCATATTCGTAATATTATCGAAGTATATTATTCATCTAATATAAGCAGACCAAAAACTTTATACATAACTCGCGAGTTATTGCGCAGAATAACTACTTGTTGTTTTTTATTACGCTGGCATTATACCAGCACGGGCTCTTGCTCACAGAGAAGCCGGTAAGAATGACTGCTTGAGTATTCTTGAAGCAACAAATGTGGAAAACGATATAATGAGGGAATTATCTTGAAGCAAGAGAATTACATATGGTTTCAAGTCATGAAATTACGAGTTATACATCTCGGCCGTTTCATTTCGTCCGATTAGAAGCTACTGCAATTCACCAGCGATTTCTGCCGCTGTAAACGGCATCTCCGAAAGTAGAAAGATCGATCTCACTCATTTGAGAGAGAGAGAGAGAGAGAGAGAGAGAGAGAGAGAGAGAGAGAGAGAGAGAGAGTTCAGGTGAGATCAGGGGGTAAAACTGGAATTCTTGGAAACTCTGCCTCATCAGTCTTCTAAGTGTCATGAACCCGACACAGAAGAAAATTAATAATTATTATTATTATTGGAGAAGCAAATCCACAGTTATGTATATGTACATATATTTCAAGATAAATCCATCTATGTACACATACATAACTGTGGATTTGCATCTCCATTTTAAGACTTACGCTACTATGAGTATTTTTTAATTATAATCATTATTATTATTTTAATATTACCAATAACGCAGGTAGTCTATTTATAGAAATAATATGAGCGTTACGCATACATTTTTCACATCCTTATCTACCTCTTTACAGATTTACTTACCAACTCATTTCACACTCACTGCTTTGCGTTATGCCGAGGCTACTGTTGAACGCGGCTTGCTGGAGAGACCAGATGAAAAATAAATTTCTAGCTAATGACACACTTAGATAATACCTCCCTTTACGCGCATAATATTTCTATCTTTATTTTGTTTAATTTTTAGCAGTTATTTAAGTCTTTACAGGTTTTGGAGATTAAATATTTTTGCAAAAAAAAAAAAAAAAAAAAAAAAAAGTTTCAGAGCAGATGTCACTCTAATCTTTTTTCTATTTTACCCCTGCATTTTAAATGTCTGCAGAAATATTCAACCAGCACATTCCTCTATGTCCCCGTACGCTTTTTTTCCGTGTCCGTTTCATCAGACATTAATAAAACGCAGACGGGAATTCCCTACAAATCCCCAGCGATGCGGTTTCTGGTCTTCGACATTCACTGCCCAAGCACCTTACTCTTCTCTCCTTTGTTGTTTTCTTAAACCTGCATTTATCACCCGTATTTTTAATCCAGCTCCTTGTTTATTCTATCTATTCGCATTTCCAAGCTTTGCTAAGAGTCTTTCTCATCCTCGTGGAAAGGGAGTCACGCTAACTATTATACATTTCTTAAGCTCTTTCCCTTTTAACATTTCTATTTTGTGCATTTTCATATCACCTGAGTTATGCCTTCCACGCTTTTAGTATTCATTTCTAACAACACATTGGTCGTCATTCAGTTTCAAAACGTATTGGTATTTTCTCATAAATTGTTACAGCGGTACAGAAATGATCAATTTTACATCTGCATTTCATAAACAGGAATTTTTCCATCTCACTACTATTTTTGTATTTTGCGTTTTATGCTTGTTAACTTCTGTGAGTGTATTGTTTGTTTAATGATGTATGTTTATGTATATGTGTATATAATATACATATACTGTATATATACACATGCATACATATATGCATATATATATACATACACACACATATATTATATGTATATATATACATATATATACATGCATACATATATACATACATACATACACACATATATATTATATATATTCACGCAAACAAACGGACACTTAGTGCAACAACATTTGAGTGTTAATTGGAGACCGCTGCCACCTGTTCTTTCTTCGTAAATGTCGCGCAAAGTGAGCGCAGTTATTTCGGCCCCACGACGGTTTTGTGAGCGTATGACGATAGTGGCAAGTTGCATAAAGCATCTTCTGCAAGGTTGCGGATGGACACTCCTATTGGTGGTGGTTCTGGACGTCACAGCAGCGATAATGAACTAGAGTCGCCACGTTCAAATTTGTATGGGCAATGCATAAAAGAACTTTGGACAGATGGAGACCGCTGTGAAATTTCGCGAAACCTACCTAAAGGGCATTTGTAGGTATGCTGATATCGATGCTTGTATGAGAGAGAGAGAGAGAGAGAGAGAGAGAGAGAGAGAGAGAGAGAGAGAGAGAGAACGAACTTAAAAGTGATAAAGGAGATAACGTCACAATAACAGCCACACACACACACAGAGAGAGAGAGAGAGAGAGAGAGAGAGAGAGAGAGAGAGAGAGAGAGAGAACTTAAAAGTGATGAGAGAGAGAAGAGAGAGAGAGAGAAAATGCCATAGGAAGAGACTTAGGCATTTTATCACAGAGAGACAAACTTACCTTCCCCTAGGAAGCACTTTTCCATTTTATCACAAAGAGAGAAAGAGAGAGAGAGAGAGAGAGAGAGAGACGCTCAGAGAGAGAGAGAGAGAGAGAGAGAGAGAGAGAGAGAGAGAGAGAGAGAGAGAGAGAGAGACAACGTACATTCAGTTTTACGTGACCGTTTTCAATCTCTATGGCATACGACTTCAGGATTCGACATATGCTTCAAGTAGGAATATATGAATGGTTGTCAGTATTTATAGTACTTCGGCAAAGGTTTGTGGACAGGACACCAGACCAGAGTTTGAATACATAACTTAAAATGTTAAAGCTTATGCATCGTTGCAATACAGGTAATGGGCCAAGTCAGGTACGCTGACGATGCTCGTTAGAATTTTAGTTTCCTTGCAAATTTGGATTCATCAAGATCAGCTTGCTATATAGACTTGTATGGCAGTGGGTAACACCTGAGAGACCTGGGTTGATCCTGACGTGAGTCAGAAATATATATATATATATATATATATATATATATATATATATATATATATATATATATATATATATATATATATATATATATATATCTAATCACGGAGCCTCACACTGGTGATTGCAACTTTCGTATACAGATGGTGTAGCGGATGGCTTTGTTCATTGAAAATGGCGCAAGTAAACAAGCTTGACATTTTCACTGATGATATTCAAATTTCTATAACATATTGATGTCTCTAAATATGAATAACATAATAGACTCTTGCTGGTCTCTTCCATACGCTATCTTTGTAGTTATTTGCATAAAGTTCTAATAGAATTATAATGACTGAATTGAACTGAACATAAAGTTTAGGCCAAAGGCCAAGCACTGGGAGCAATGAGGCCATTCAACGCTGAAACGGAAATTGAGAGTACAAGGTTTGAAAGGTGTAACAGGAGGAAAACCTTGCAGTTCCACTGTGAATCAACTGTGAGGAGAAGGTGTGAAAGTAAGATGGAGGAAAGAGAATATGAAAGGAGGTACAGTAAAAGAAACGAAATGGGGCTGCAGCTAGGGCCGCAGGAAAGAGAATACTGTGCACCGCATGAGGTGCATTGAAAGGGGAGAATTATAATGACCTCCCGTAATCTCCAAAGAGAATCAATAACCTAGCTGTTGTCACGCCAGTTTAAGTAGTCATAAATCAATCAATCAATGTCCCGAGATGTATGGGATACTTGAGTGTCATTTACAAAAAAAAAAAAAAAAATCCAATTAACTATCAAGGGAAAGTTCGGAAAATCGGAACATGTACTATTTAAATTATGCACCTAAAGAATAACAATGCCCATTTTAAATTTCTGAATATATGCCGCTTAGTCACAATCCCCTTTTTGAAATTTCTGAAAATATGTCAATAGGTCACAATCCCCTTTTTGAAATTTCTGAAAATATGTCAATAGGTCACAATCCCCTTTCTGAGATTTCAGAAAATATGTGAACAGGTCATAATCCCCTCTTAGAAATTTCTGAAAATATGTCAATAGGCCATAATCCCCTTTCTGAGATTTCAGAAAGTATGTGAATAGGTCACAATCCCCTTTTTGAGGTTTCAGAAAATATGTCAATAGGTCACAATCCCCTTTTTGAAATTTCTAAAAATACGTCAATCGGTCACAATCCCCTTTTTGCAATTTCTGAAAATACGTCAATAGATCGAAATCCCCTTTTTGAAATTTCTGAAAATACATTAATAGGTGACAATCCCCTTTTTGAAATTTCTGAAACCATGTCAATAGGTCACAATCCCCTTTTTAAAATTTCTGAAAACATGTCAATAGGTCACTCGCCGTTTTTGAAATTACAGAAAATGTGTCATCTGATCATAATGCACTATTTGAAAAGTCTAAAAAAAAATATCAGTTGGTCATAAATGGCCTTTTGAAATTTCAATAACATATCACTTAGTCATTCATAGTGCACTACGTCTAATCATTTGTACAAAGTTTACTGCGAATATATACTTATTATGAATATATCTATCAATCTATCTATCTATACATCTATATTATATATATATATATATATATATATATATATATATATATATATATATATATATATATATATATATATATATATATATATATATATATATATATATAAGTAGTGCTTTAGCATAGTCACAAAATATGCCATTAGTCACATGCTAACATTTAAAATCATTAATGTTTAGTCACAGACACACACACACACACGCGCGCGCACACGCGCGCGACGCACAATTCCTACTGCGTGCGCGCGCCCTGGAATAACGGCTCCGATGATAAACGCCTATAGACGAAATGTTTCTATTTTAAACATTAATGTTTGTTAGCCCTGGGATTTATAGGTGCATGTGTACACGCATTTCAAGCAACGGGGTAAAAAAAAAAAAAAAAAAGAGAGAGATATGTGTCTGTACATAAACAACGCGCCGACCAAAGCCTGCCGGGTTATTTTCGTTCTGTACATGTAAATAGGACCACTTATCCGGGAACTTGCAAATTGTATTAGCCTACGCGTATGTGCAGAAATAACTTCCGTGACAGAATGCGAATGTGAGGCAATGGAAGAGCAAAAGTTGGGAGTGAAGTTATCCTTGCTCTCTCTCTCTCTCTCTCTCTCTCTCTCTCTCTCTCTCTCTCTCTCTTTGTGGGTGTGAGAAAAGGGTAAGGGAAGGAAAGTGTCTCTGTGCATAAGATACCTTTGTTCTTCCAATGGCATATTGCTCTCTCTCTCTCTCTCTCTCTCTCTCTCTCTCTCTCTCTCTCTCTCTCTCTCTCTCTCTCTCTCTGTATATAATACAGTAATACCTCTGTGACTCCTATGGCATCTCTCTGTATGTATGTATGTATGTATGTATGTATGTATGTATGTATGTATGTATGTATGTATGTATGAGTCTGTCTGTCTATGTACCTATGTTTGTAAGTGTGTTTGTGTATGAACACAAACACAACGGCCAAACAAAGCAAAGGCATTACGAAAATAAGCAGACCACCTTCAGCATCCGAATGCATAAAGACAAGAAACGCCGTGTAAATAAAGAAATAAAGAAATAAATAAATAAATAGATAAATAAATAAATAAAGGGTTACACAACTCCCCCTCCAGACAGGATAAAGATGCGCCGAAGTAAATCTTAAGAGATGCGAAGGGATAAGGTCCCGGAGGAGAGCCCAAAAGGAAGAACGCGAAACGCTCCCGTAAAAACGAAATACTTGATAAATGTAGGTTTCCGAAAAGAAACGACTCGGTTTCAGGGCGATGAATGTGGAGACTAGGAACTCCGCGGGTTAGGATTTGCCAGGAATATGTTTCCGCCTCGCGTTAATGCGCGCGCGAGGCGAAGAAAAAAAATGAATATCTTACGGGGATGTAATTTAAGGGGGATTTAAGATCCTTGCTATATAAATGGCAAACTATAGAAGGTAATGCCCAGATTATGATAAAGCGGGAGAGGATCTAGATTAAAAAGGGCTCCTCACAAATGAGGATCTTGACGGAAGATCCCGGACGTTTAGTTTTATGTGCTGAATATTCGTTTACACACACACGCAGAAAGGAAAGGTAAGAATAGAGTAAGAATAGACGGAATCGGTATCTCACCCATGAGAAAGTTAACTGATCTCGCATTCATTCTGTTCAATTCTTTTCCTAAAAGATTAACCGGTTTATGTAAACCCCATCCGAAAATACAGTGTTCGGTGGTGATCTGAAAGACAAGCTGCAGGTACTGGGGAAAGAAATTGAAAGTGTTTATAAACTGATCTGAAGGTAAATATTACTGGACAAAATCTATTTTATATTGATGAGGGCTAGTAAGTGTGAATGAGTTATATTTGTGCTTGCGTTTTTCCCGGAGTAATTATTGCTTCCTCCAAGAGACGCCTCTATCCCTTCCTCTGGAATCGAGATTCTCTCCTTTTCCTTCCACGTCGTTTCTTCTTTGGGCCTGGGCTGCATAAAGTTACAGGGATGGATTACCCGTCCCATCAGCCTCCTCGTGAAAAAAAAAAGACAAAGACAAAACTAACAGCAAATATGATAATACCTTGTTTGATGATACAGAAAGCGAAACTCATAATACCTGCAGTATCATTCATACACAGTATATATATATATATATATATATATATATATATATATATATATATATATATATATATATATATATATATATATATATATATATATATATATATATATATATATATATCACACCGTGATTTATATACATTCATGGAGCTACAAATGTTGATTAATATCAAATTCAGGCTACTTCGGATATATCCTCGACGGGCAATTATCACCGAAGGGGAATTTATAAGTGATAAATGGATCGGTACCGGCGGGTCTCGATCCCTCGACACAATTACCTTCCAACAACTCCAGTCGACGGTCTACCCACTGAGCCATCCCGGCAGTACCGATCCATTTATCACTTATAAAGTCCCCTTCGGTGATAATTTCCCATCAGGGATATTCCCGAAGTAGCGTGAATTTGATATTAAAGATTTGTAGCTTCATGAATATATATATATATATATATATATATATATATATATATATATATATATATATATATATATATATATAATATATATATGAAATTTTTATCACACCGTGATTTATATACAATCATGAAGCTACAAATGTCACTTAATATCAAATTCACGATGCCTCAGGAATATCCCCGATGGGGAATTATCACCGAAGGGGAATTTATAAGTGATAAATGGATGGGTACTGACGAGTCTCGATCCCACGACACAGATACTTATCCAGCGACTTCATGATTATTTCTGCGCGCAGACAACCGTAGTGGACTCCTTTCCCTTAAAGACATATAATAGACGCCATTAAACGAGTCTACACTTATTATGTTTTCTTTTGATATATGTTTCTCTTCGGGGATAGTAATGCCCGCGTCTCACACACACACACACACACACACACATATATATATATATATATATATATATATATATATATATATATATATATATATATATATATATATTCATGTATATATATATACATATATATATATATATATATATATATATATATATATATATATATATATATATATATATATATATATATATATATATATATATATATATATGAGACATGGCATTACTATCCCCGAAGAGAAACACATATCAAAAGAAAACATAAAAAGTGCAGACTCGTTTAAATGCGTCTACTATATGTCTTTAAGGGAAAGGAGTCCACTACGGTTGTCTGCATGGGGAATTAACAGCAACCAAAAATGGGAATGTACGACTACGGCGCTGTTGTCGTAACAACTTGTTGAATGAAAGGCGAGAACGTCAGATCTGGGTACGCAAGTTCTGGTGTGATCATGAATGAAACTTGTAGCCGACCTTAGTAGTTTGATGAGAGCGGCAATGGGTTTTAATGTGGACTGAAAACCCAAAAATAACCAAATTGCAGTTTCGAGTAATGGTAAATTTCCATGCCTGCTGTGATTGTGAGTTTGCCCATTTAAAACTTTAAGTTTAACCACAGCTAGATTCAGCGTACATAAAATAAAGCAGTGTATTGTATCGGATTCCACAATGAGCTGTAGGTCCCGTTGCTAAGTAACCAATTGGTTCTTAGCCACGTAAAATAAATCTAATCCTTCGGGCCAGTCCTAGGAGAGCTGTTAATCAGCTCAGTGGTTTGGTAAAACTAAGGTATACTTAACTTTTTTCAGGTCTGGGAGTTCTGTTATCGTGCAATGGCAACCTACCGTTGAGAAACTGGAAGTACTGCAGGTTCCCAGGTTTTTATTTTTATTTTTTTCAGCACATATATTAACTGCTATCACCATGGTGCATGATGAATAAAACTTTGAATTTTTTAACGTTGTGCTAACCTAGCATTTATAGAAAAGAGGCCTTATTTTTCGAAGGTCTCTTTACTGCTCGCTAGAAAAAAACGAGTACAAAATCCGCCGAAGTTTCTTCAGTGCAATCGACTTTTCTGTACAGCGTATAATCACGGCCACCTAAAACAGATCTATCTTTCGGTGGTCTCGGTATAATGCTGTATGAGCCCTGACCAATGAAACTTTAACCACGGGCCGGTGGTGGCTTATCCTATATCGTTGCCACAAGCACGATTATGGCTAAATTTAACCTTAAATAAAATAAAAACTACTGAGGCTAGAGGGTTACAATTTGGTATGTTTGATGACTGGAGGGTGAATGATCAACATACCAATTTCCAACCCTCTAGCCTCAGTAGTTTTTAAGATCTGAGGGCGGACAGAAAAAGTGCGGACAAAAAAAGAAAAAAAGTGCCGACAGAATAAAGTGCAGGCGGACAGACAAAGCCGGCACAATAGTTTTCTTTAACAGAAAACTAAAAAACTAGATCTGGTTGCAAAGGAGATGTCAGATTAGAACTAACCAATTCCCAGTCTTGACTTCCTTATTCGCCTGTTGTTGCTCTTATTATTCATGATGGCTTCTTTCAAGCACAAAATGTTGCAGGCAAGAAAACCTCTCATCCAGCGAATCATGAACAAATACAGTTAAGAAAATGTAAGCAGAGAGAGAGAGAGAGAAAAAAAAAGATTTATTGAATATTCACTGTCTTCTGAAATTTCTTTTGTGGCGTCTTGCTTCAGATATCCATCCACAAAGGGTGCCACTGGTGAAAGAAGAATAACTTGAGAATTGCTTCCTTTACATCCGTAGTCAACGAGCCTGGGGGATTCACTGTCGTGTCGTGGCAACCTACAGCTGAGAAATCGGAAGCATTGCAGACTAGTAGTGCTAAAGCATGGTCATAAACCTATCACTGAGAAATCGGAAGCACTACAGACCGGTAGGTTGCCAAAGAACGAGCATAAACTACCATTGAGAAATTGGAAGCACTACAGACTGGTAGGTTGCCGAAGCACGATCATAAACCTACCATTGAGAAATTGGAAGCACTACAGACTGGTAGGTTGCCAAAGGGCGAGCATAAACCTACCACTGAGAAATCAGAAGCATAACAGACTGGCAATTTGCCAATGCACGATCATAAACCTACCATTGAGAAATCGGAAGCACTACAGACCGGTAGGTTGCCAAAGGACGATCATAAACCTACCACTGAAAAATCGAAAGCGCTGAACACCGACAGGTTGCCAGAGCATGATAATAAAAGCTTCAGACTCTTTGGCCACGACTAGTTGTACCAAATGCATATCAGCTTTGATCTAATTATTCCGCTTCCACAGTAGCAGCAAAAATCTGAATGACGGTGCATAAGAACTATGGAACTAAGAGCATCCTATTAAGAGATTAATTGCAAGTGATTTGGAAGCTCAATGAAGTATGTTCGCGGTGACTGAATAAATATTTACAACAACAGTATTATAACAATATATGTAAAATAAAACCTCTTATGAAAACAAGAGGCGCTTCAGTATGAATGTGACACACTGACTTTATTTTTGGTTGGAAGGGTGGCTGAATATAAGGGGCTTAGGCTTAAAGCCTACGCACTGGAGCCAAGGTCATCCGAGGTCATACATGGCCGCAATAAAAAGCCAATACAGAAGCTCCTCTACTTACAAATTTTCAACTTACGAACCTTCAACTTACGAACTTTCAGAGATACGAACTTTCAGAGATACGAACTTTCAGAGATACGAACTTTCAGAGATACGAACTTTCAGAGATACGAACAGCCGTGATCATAAGTTACAACTGTACTTTACTGTATTATTATCATAATTTGCTCAATGAATTTAGGCTTTATATAACATTCGTTTCAATACTCTATAAAATGCAGTACAGAACTAGTATTGTTTTTTAGTATGAAAAAACATAAAAAGTACTGTAAGTATTGATTTACGAACAAATCAAGATACAAACAGCCCTTCGGAATGTAAATTGTTCGTAAGTAGAGGAGCATCTGTATCTGATAGACCTCTAAACAATCTGATACAAAACGAGCTCATAAGTATTCTTAGAATAGGACAATTAGCCAGGGGAAAGTTTAAGTTAAATCATGTATGGCAACGGAACTCTTCCAAGAAACTTACATCATACCTTCAACATCCAAGATAAAATAATCCTGTCACTTCAATGTGGCGACACTTTACGAAAGCAGTTAAGTATACCTTAGTTTTACCAGACCACTGAGCTGATTAACAGCTCTCCTAGGGCTGGCCCGAAGGATTAGACTTATTTTACGTGGCTAAGAACCAATTGGTTACTTAGCAACGGGACCTACAGCTTACTGTGGAATACGAACCACATTATAGCGAGAACTGAATTTCTATCACCAGAAATAAATTCCTCTAACTCTTCATCAGCCGGCCGGAGACTCGAACTCGGGACTAATGAGTGCTAGTCCACGGCTCTACCAACTCTCCCAATGAAGAGCTAAGATGGCGCTTTGAGCTGAGAGCACACTGATTAACGTGGAATCTGAACCAAGTCTATTTAAAATGGATGCTAGTGGATATCAACATGCATTTTCTTAGAGAGAAAATGCCTATCTAGGCTGCGACACGAGGGTCTAATACGAACGCGGTTATCAAGTTCAGCAAAATCCTTTAAGGTTTTAATACCATCCAAGAGACTTCTCAGCCGTCAAACTGGTTTTCTTCTATCTCGCTTAATTAAGCTAGACTACTATATAAAATTTGACTTCAAATAGGAAACTAGATACATCGTATCGTTCCCCCGACTCTCCTAAACAACCATTATCTCTCAGAGCTAATAATCTGCTTTTGGTCTTCCTCAGTTAAGTAGCGCTCCTTAATAAGACGGTTCCCTCCCAAATAGGAAACTGTTTATTCTGTCTCTGACAATACTTGATATAAGCTGAGTATTACCCTTATTTCCCTTGCCTGTGACACGCCCATGTTGACTCCTAAACCTCTATGTAACGCTAATCACCCATTGAAAAAGCTTTTGTAAACCACAAAGTTAAAATTCCCTTTAGAGCCTTTTATTTATAACATCAGTTATCACAACAACAGACTAATTAGAGAGCCAAGATAAAACGACAAAAAAAAAGGGGGGGGCTCCGACGAAATACATACATGATGGATATGGATAAAACGTGTAAAAAAAAAAAAAAAAAAGATAAATAAAAGGAAATCGGAATTATCGCTTCTCTGAAGGCTACCGGATCAGCGGCAGCGGCGGTCACCTACCCACGCACTGGTCATTCTCCCAACAATGAGAAAAAGAAAAAAATACTTTCAATTAACCGACACTATTATTAACGGGGACGAATATTCTTTTCCCTTTCGGAAGCATCGGGACAAACAGCAGACTGAAAAAGCGAAGGGGGATTTCCAAGAATTCCAATTTTACCTGGCGCTCTCTCTCTCTCTCTCTCTCTCTCTCTCTCTCTCTCTCTCTCTCTCACCTGTAGCACTCTCTATCTCTATCTCTCTATCACCTGTGGCAGCCCTCCTTCTCTCTCTCTCTCTCTCTCTGCTCCCGCTGCAAAGCAAACACCAAACACCAAAGGTTCATTATACTTATTTTTTTTTTCAGCCGCTGAAAAGGGAAGGTGGATATTTCCAATGTTGCAGTTTGACTGTGATTATAATTCGTGTGTGTGTGTGTGAGAGAGAGAGAGAGAGAGAGAGAGAGAGAGAGAGAGAGAGAGAGAGAGAGAGAGAGAGAGAGTTTAAAAGAGAAGGAAATACCATCAAAATAACAACTATGGGGGAGAGAGAGAGAGAGAGAGAGAGAGAGAGAGAGAGAGAGAGAGAGAGAGAGAGAGAGAGAGAGAGAGAGAGAGAGATTTCGTGGAACAGAGAGTCTAAATAAATAAAAAAAAAAAAAAACATAAAAACAAAGCAGTATTTTCCGTAACAGTTACTTCCATCAATTCAAACTGTTGCAAGCAAGCAACTGCTCTGAACGCCCATCCACAGGCAGTCGCGTCACTGCTTGCGTCGAACAAAGAAACAAAGGCATGACGGCGGTAGAATAATAAATTAGTAACAAAGAAAACTTACTGTATACAATTAACGCTTCGACTCCTTCCACGATTCGTCGGAACATACATTTACTCTGAATTAATGGGAATATTTACTTACTTGCTGAACGGGGAAGTAAGAATTTTAAACTTATTATTGGCCAAAGGAGTGGCAAACGCTTCATTCAACGTACCCTCACACACACACACACTCATATATATATATATATATATATATATATATATATATATATATATATATATATATATATATATATATATATATATATATATATATATATAATATATATATATATATATATATATATATATATATATATATATATATATATGTGTGTGTGTGTGTGTGTGTGTGTGTATATACACACTGTTTATCTCCAATTCACCATAAATATATTACAATACACACAACCTCTTTTCATTGCTTCAACGAAGGCAGTGAAACTTTAGTAATCTGCATGTAGCATATATATATATATATATATATATATATATATATATATATATATATATATATATATATATATATATATATATATATATATAACCCTCTACCTTACAAACATTTGGCCCCGGTCCCCAAGTCCCCAAGTTCTACAGCAGCCCCCTCCTCCTCCTCCTCCTCCTCCTCCTCCTCCTCCTCCTCCTCCTCCTCCTCCTCCTCCTCCTCCTCCTCCCTACACCGGCTTTTCCATCACAGCAACACGTTCCCATAAGTCTTTAGCTGTTTTCCCGGAGACAAGAGTTTTCCGTAATGGTCCCCAGTTCGGAAATAGAACCGGAAAGACGAAATAAGAGTTCCTTGCTTAAGTAAACAGGTTATTTTTACCTCCGCTGCGCCTTTGACGTCGACGGTAGAAAGAAGGTAATGAGTGGTGAGGAGAGGGAGAGGTTGTGGGGGTGGCGGGGCGAAACGAGGGAGGAGGAGGGAGAGAAGGAAAAAAAAGAGAAGAAGAAGAAGAAGAAGAAGAAGAAGAAGAAGAAGAAGAAGAAGAAGAAGAAGAAGGCTCAGATCCTGAGGAGCTTATGGATGTAGATGGATTCGGAAGGAAGAAACGAAAAAAATGAATTTGGAGGAAAAGTACAAGGATGCGTAAGATTAAGAGAATCATAACGAATGAGAATGAAGAGTAAATGTAGGGAGAAAGCAGGAGTAACAGGAAGAAATTTAGAAGAATAATGTAGAACAATCACAATCAAAATAAGATCAGTGGTAGGCGTATCAGAACGAAAAAGAATAAGGAGTAAGTGTAATAAGAACGCAGAAATAACAGAAAGTCAGAAGAAAAGATGATCGAGAATGAGAAGAATAAAAAAGTAAGAAACAGGACTAGAATTAGATGATGAATGCGGGAACGAGAACAAGAAAGTAGGAATAACAGAGTCAGAAAAATAATAGACCCATCACAACCAAATCGGAGATTATAAGATGAAAAAGGGACTAAAAAGTAAGAACCAGGACTGAAGTAAAAAGAAGGATGCGGGAATAAGAAACAGAAGTTGATCTAGACCGAACGAGGGGGGGGGGGCGGCGGTGGGTCTATGGTTTAGAAACGTCTTTTGAGAAGGACGAGTAATAAATAGACGCATAAGGAGGCCGCCTTTACGCCCTATTTCTCTCGCTCGGGGATTAGCCTTGCCTTTTGGGAGGTTGATGGAGTGATAAAGAAGCATCTCTCTCTCTCTCTCTCTCTCTCTCTCTCTCTCTCTCTCTTCCGCTTCAAAAGAGTAGCCTCTTGAGAGAGAGAGAGAGAGAGAGAGAGAGAGAGAGAGAGAGAGAGAGAGAGAGAAAGAGCATTTCTCTATCTTTCTCTCTTCGTCAGATATAAAAGTAGTTTTTGAGAGAGAGAGAGAGAGAGAGAGAGAGAGAGAGAGAGAGAGAGAGAGAGAGAGAGAGTTTTCCTCGACAGCCAGGTATATATAAAAGATATAAATAATGGTCTGGTCTTTCAAAAACAATTTTCAGACACTGAGCAAATGAAACTTTTCTTCTACAGTTACATTTATGGACGCGTTACATGGATATTCTCTCTCTCTCTCTCTCTCTCTCTCTCTCTCTCTCTCTCTCTCTCTCTCTCTCTCCTTGAGCGAAGAAACTGGGAAACTTCACTCTGTAGACGATCTCGTTTCGAATGAAAATGATCAAACGTAGAAGGAACAACAAATTAAGAACAGTTATTTCAAGTCATAATTTCAACAGAAAGCGTAGATAGAAAGGGTGTAAGCCAAATTGGGTGAAAGAAAAAAGAAAGGAAAGTTCCGCAAGAAAACAAAAAAGAAGGTCAACTTTCATAACCACACGAACAAAGGAACGTTCCGGAAGTTCCACGAGTTAAGGATATAATGCCGTTCCGTAAAAAAAAAAAAAAAAATTTAAAAGTTTCTAAAAAAAAAAATAATAAAAGTTTCTCAAATGTAACAGCAAAACCCAATACCGTAAACAGGAAATAATCAGTTAACTCCATGATTATATAAACAAAGTTTCACTCGTAGAAAAAAAAATTATGAAAATTTCTCTGCAAAAAAAAGCTAAGCCCCGTGGTGAGGAAGATCAAATTTCTTCAATACAGGAACAATGCACAGTTCCACATACAAAAAGAAAATAAATGAAGAAATAAATTTACGTGACAAAAAAATCGAAGCCTCGGACCGTAAGTTAAAAAAAAAAAGTTCTTATGTATAAAAACAACGGTAAGTTCTTGGGCATAATCTTACATGCAAAGTAACCCAAGTAAAAAAAAAAAAAATTATACAGGTTATATAAGTAAAACAGAAAAATCAGGACTACAAGTTCTATGATATAAACAAAAAATACAAGCTTCAAGTTTCATGAACTGAACAAATACGAATTAAGTTGTAAACTAAACAAATAAACGGAATAGAAAAAATGAATAAACACGAATTAACGTGTTGTGTGATAACAGCCCCCCCCCCCAAAAAAAAATAATAAGCCTGCTGAAAGGAGAGAACCCCCCAGCGAACCAGACCGACTTCTGAAAAACTAGAACACAACCAAAAAATATTATCTACTTAGCCATGACTACATGAGAAACCCTAAAAACATTAAATGATCTAGAAAACACATGCACCCAGTATCCGGCAAAGTCAAAATAGCATGATTAAGAAAATGAATATATTGATCCGTCCGGGACTTTCCCATAATAAACCTTTTAGCGTGCAAGAGCCTCAGGGCAGACAATCATTATTTAAAGTTTAGTGATTCTTATGGGAATACTTACAAATAAGAACGCCAACTCCGACTGAAAAACTATTTTTAACACAAAGAACCGACAACAGGCATTTACCTGAAATAAACAAAAAGAGCCTTTAGTTAAATAAGAAAGATAGGGCGAGATAAACTTTGTTAGTAACCTACGAAAGATATTTTATGTTCACAACTCCAAACAATACGTCCATATTAATATAAAAATTAAAAAAATTAAAATTTGATTTAGGAAAGTTTCATTCTTCGAAACCAAATTTCAGAATTTCCAGGAGACAAAGAAATGAAATTCCTCTTCCAGTAGCAATTCTGCATAGCTTCTTCATCTGGAAGCATTATTACTGTTTCAGTATTCAGGACCAGAAAAGATACATAAAACACTTCATCAGTTATTCCCTAGAATCCTTTGGACACAGACTCTCAATGAACTCTCGCCGTTTATCAAAATCCTGCTTTATTTTTCCACTTTCTTTTCCAATTGTCATCAGCACCATCCATGTGTATTATCTACATCTAGTTACCCCTTGCTTTCCGAGTCCTGTATGTTCTTTCCAGCTGCAACTTAATAGCCTAGTAGAGTCAATATATAGCTGCGCTTACTTCACGCCATGCAGTTGTTTTTCAGAGTGTTAATGCCATTTCAATATCACTGATTCTTCCCATTTTCCTAAAGCCGCATTAGAGTCACTCAAGAGTGGTTGCATTTGTATATCAGTCCATCACGTATGTATGTAGGTATGTATGCATGTGTGTACGATGTGTAACCTTACTTTCTTAATTAAATTCAGTTTATTTGATTTCTAAATATCATTAGGCAGTTCAATGTTTGACATGCCTTCTTTAGACCTTCACTAAATTCTAACGCAAATATTTGAAGGACTCGAAATCATTAATCATTTCTCAATCTAGCGTTGTTTCATCTCTCTCTCTCTCTCTCTCTCTCTCTCTCTCTCTCTCTCTCCTCATTATTATTTTTTTAAGGCGGATCTAAAGTCTTAAATCTCAAGATAAAGAACCATTCTTACTACGATCTGTACAATTGTACGGGCATGCATCATAAATAATAACAAAATTATACCTGAAACACTTTGTTGGTTCCAGAATAAAGCTTTAAGGCGAATATTTGGGATCATGTAACATAAGGAAAAGAAGAATATTTGGAATCATATAACATAAGGGCAAGAAGAATATTGGAATCATATAACATAAGGGAAAGAAGAATATTGGAATCATATAACATAAGGAAAAGAAGAATATTTGGAATCATAATATAAGGAAAATAAGAATACTGGAATCATATAAATAAAAGAAGAATATTTGGAATCATATAAGGAAAATAAGAATACTGGAATCATATAAAGAAAAGAAGAATATTTGGAATCATATATCACAAGGAAAAGAGAATATTTGGAATCATATAACGTAAGTAAAAGAAGAACATTTGGAATCATATAACATAAGGAAGAGAAGAATATTCGGAATCATATAACATAAGTAAAAGAACGGGAGATGGCTTGGACGTGTCCTTCGCAGGGAGAACGGTATGTACAGTGTCAGCTGGGCACCTCTGGGCACCAACAGTGTTGAAGGACTCAGATCTGCTATATGAGATGCAGGAGATGGGTGGAGATTTGTGTAAGTCAAACCACAGAAGGGACGTGATTGGCAAACTTTGATAGGCCCTTTCTGTCGCCTGATGGAGACAATTATATATATATATATATATATATATATATATATATATATATATATATATATATATATATATATGTGTGTGTGTGTGTGTGTGTGTGTGTGTGTGTGTGTATAATTTATATGTATATATATAATATTAATTTGTAATATATACATATATATTATATATTTATATGTATGTATGTACATATACTGTATATATATGTATATATATATATATATATATATATATATATATATATATAATAAGACTTCCATGCCACGTTAACAAATCTCATTTTCTCTTTCAAATTCTTTTCTGAATCTCAAACGGTCAAAGAACCAATCCAAGTTGCTTGAATGATTCAAATTCTAATAATAACTCATATTTATCACAGCAACAACTTTGTTTGTTGAAGTTGCATATTTTACCGTTCGTGTCCCCTGAGAACAATCACTCGAAGCATATTACTTCCTAATTCTTACTATTTTTTACGGTAAAAAGGTTGTAGATACAGGTTTCTTTGAATTGAATTGAAGGCCAAAGGCCAAGCACTGGGACCAATGTGGTCATTCAGCGCTGAAACGGAGACTGACAGCAAAAGGTCTGAAAGGTGTAACAGGAGGAACACCTCGCAGTTGCCCTATGAATTAACTGGAAAGTAAGATGGAAGAAAGAGAATATGAAAGGAGGTACAGTAAAGGGAACGAAAGGGGTTGCAGCTAGGTGCCGAAGGCACGCTGCAAAAACTTCAAGTAATGCCTAGTGTACCGCATAAGGTTCACTGACAGCACTATTCCCCTACGGGGTGCAGGTTTCTTTAAATTGTTACAAATCAAGAGATATTGTTGTTTCAGTTAAAGGATGCAAGAACAAAAACACTCATTTCTATTTACAAGTTCAGTCAACGAAATTATCCAGGATAAAAAAAAAAAAAAAAAAATTCGCCCAGAATAATGAATTTGTCTGCAAAATTCAAACAATATTTTCCTACATACATTACCGACTGTCAAAGAATATATTTGAGAAATACATCCAGTAAGGTCAGACTAGTCAATAAAAAACAAAATGCGTAGATATTCAGAAAATCCTGACATCAGGATTCGCTTAAAAACCTAAAAAAAAATGAGCCTGTTTTTACTGACAAAAGAATAAAGACTACGTTAGTATAATCCTATTAGGAAATATTTATTCCAGAACGTCCATTTTCTATACTTTGGCGATTTATGCCAGAACGTCCATTTTCTATACTTTAGCGACTAACTTATGCAAGGGATGCTGCATTAAAACGTCCTCTCTAATTTCAATATGAACAAAGCCTTGAATTTAGGATCTTGCACTTTAAATAATACTTATACCGAAGCCAGAAGTGAGAAATATCAAACATTCTTACAATAAAATGTCGAATATTTCATCGCTTATTAAGATTTTACATAAACAAAAGAAAAATTTAATTCAGTATGTATTTACCGATGTTCCTCCAAGTCTGTTCCTGGTAGTTTTGTTCCATAAATAAATATATTCATATATTTATTTTCACTACACAGAATGAAAAATTGAAAGAAATTATGTCATTCCCGTTAAGACTGAATTTTAAGTGCCCCAATATTTTACCTCGCTTTTATGTTACACCAAATAACGAAGGGAAAATACATTTACTTCAATTACAAACACGTAAAAAATGTAAAAATATTATACAAAGCAAAACTCGAACAATATTCAGTTTCTTTTTTATTCAGTGATTTATATATATATATATATATATATATATATATATATATATATATATATATATATATATATATATATATATATATATATATATATATAAAACATTGCACATTATATATATATATATATATATATATATATATATATATATATATATATATATATATATATATATATATATATATATATATATATATATGAGAAACAGATAGAAAGTGAGATTCCAAGTCACCTGTAGACCTATACTTTCAAATTACGTTTTCTTAAATTTTTGGTCGTCACGGAATGAGTATAAGGGGTGGGCGGTGGTGGTAAAGACAAGCAGCGGGGGGGGGGAGGAGGAGGAGGAGGAGGAGGAGGAGGAGGAGGAGGAGGAGGAGGAGGAGGAGGAGGAGGAGGTGATGGTCATGAGAGACCATTACAGCTCCTCCCCCACAGTGTGTGTTATTGCTTTCCCTTCGCAGAATTCTAATGAACCAAGAAGGCTACGGCGATAAAAGAAGAAGAAAAAGAAAAAAAATTATCTGAGGAAGGCTTTATATCTGTACCGGGATCGTCCGGGGACTTGTTAATGTCCCTGGATTACGTCCAGAGCTCATTAGGAAGAGCCGGAAGAACCTCTACATCTGCAATATTTGTTGAGCCCTGCAACGGCCCTCCCCCCGAAAGCCACCCACAGAGGATGAGGCTTGGGGGGAGGGAAGGCGAGGGAGGAGATTGTGGGAAAGAAGAAGGAATCTTACGACCTTCTAATTCGACTGACATTTTCGAGGTCATGGCGATAGGGTAGGCACTCTGAGTGACAGCTTTAGCTGGCACCATAAGACAAAATATAGACAGAGGAACGGAATAAAAATGAATCATCCAGAAATCTACATCACAAATAAAATAAGATGAAGCAACGAGTCAGTAACAGGTAAGAGAAAAGAATAGAAATGAATCATCCAGAAATCTGCATCGCAAATAAAATAAGATGAAGCGATGAGTCAATCGAACCGATAAGAGAAAAGAATAAAAATGAATAATTCTGAAAGCTAAATCACAAATAAGATGGAGCAATGCGTCAACCAAACAGATAACAGAAAAGAATAAAAAAGAAACATCCAAAAAACTACATCACAAATAAATTAAAATGAAGAGATGCATCGATCAAAGCATTTCCATCTCCACCACTTGATAAATTTGGGAAGCTCTAATTTGCTTGTTTGTACGAATCCGTGTAGAAACTTGGGCATTCATGCAAATTACGAGCGTAAGCACCCAAACATCTTACTAGTAGCGACGTTTAGATGATAGGACTTGTACCAACCACACATCAAAACAAATCATTACAAAGAGAAATAATTCTGAAACGGGGCATTATGCCACATTAAAGTTTAATTTATGTAAGCTTTGCAAAAAAAAAAAGTGTAATGTGGCGTATTAAAAGGAGGAAGTGAAGTACGTAACTCGTGTCAAAATTGAAGTAGTTTTGAGTTCGTGAAGGCAGGTATCAGGTGCGGTTTAGCTACTTAAATCACATTGCAGCTTGCGGTCTCAGCTGGCTGGTTAGCAAATTCCATTGCCGGCATAAGGCCAGCTTAATCTAAAAACAACCTCCACCTTGCAACTTAGGGTAAAGGTCTACCAAGCAGTATTCAGGCAAACACTGCTGTAAAATTAAAGCAAAGAGATCAGCAGTAGATGAGGCATTACATAGACAAGCGTTACAATGTAGAGCACAAAGGTGGGACATACATTTAGAAAAGAAGAAACACCAAAAAGAACTGCAATGAAGTTGTTGCGTTGAGCCCAAGACTGTCTCAGAATAAAAAAAAAAAAAAATAGAGTTTGAAGAAAATTTAGTGTATATTAAATATCAAACCAGAGAATACACTGTGAAATGATCAGGATACGTTTCTATAAGGTATGAAAGTCAAACGTTGGCTGACAGACCCAAGGGAAGGCACTGGGAGTAACAAAGGCAAAATGCAATACCAATACCTCTGTTCCTGTTCTGAATTTCATCAAACTGGAAAAAGTAATACATTATGACCACTGTACTGTACCTACTACGAGCATCGTGCATCTGTCAACACTACTTGAACCACAGAAGGTCTCTGCTAACTAGATGGCTCATCGTGACAAAATATGGTTCAATTAATCAACCAGTTTTCAACCATGTTCAACCAGTCTGCTGGTGCGCAAGGTTTTGGTTAAGTTAACTGACCGGTGGCATCACAAGTGAAAGAGATATTGGTACCTAAGTTATGAATGAATACATTTGAGTATTCATAAAGTTTGGCCGGCCTATCCATTCTGTTCTTCTGGCACAACAAAGACATAGGGACAATACTTGCAAGTTGGCTGAACATAAATCCTTCCTTTGTGTGGATACGTTAGGCCTAGTTGCAGCAAATGGTCTCACTATGGGTAGGGCCCGGGAGGGTGTAATGCTTTCAGATGGGCTATAGCAGTAAGTAGTATATCAGCCCTCTACGACCAAATTAAGAAAATTAAGTGAGAGGATGGAACATTTCAAGAGAAGTCCAGGGCCGTTAATACTAAAATATTTGTATGAGTGTATGCACCAATGCAGTTTGTATGCGTATACTATATATGTAGATACATACATACCTACATATACACTGAACTTTTTTTTAATGAATGACCCATTATTCACCCCCAGCTTCCCCCCTCTCTCACTCACCCCTCCCCCCTTTTTTGAATTTGACAATTTTTTCTCATATTGGATTGTGTGTGTATGTGTGTGTTTGCATGTGTGTGTGCGTGTGATTAAAATAGATGTTATTGTTCCTTTGAATTAATTCTTTTAATATCAGTCAAGATCGTGGTAAAACTGCAGGTGTCCTCTTCAGCATTTCAGGATTTTTGACAACATGAAAGAGAAATGATTACGGAAAGCACTCGTCGTGGGAAACGACAGTTAAATGTTCGACAAACGACAAACTTCTATATTACTGAAGACATACGAGTTGAAACCGATACAGACTTCACCGGTCTTACCAGAGAGTAATGTATGAAGAAAACTCGAGCAATATTAAACCTTCCACTACAAGAATATTAATTTTGATAATCACTTCTAAACTTTCTCTACTTTCACTAAACTTCCATCAGTTTCATAAGGTTAGCAACCCAAGTTAGAAGAGGTTCACCGCAAGAATGCATTGCATGACACATAGGTCAATGTCTTCAAATGACAAGCAATCGTCAGTATCAATTGAATGTAATTGTTATTTATTTATTTTTTTTTTTTGCATAGGTTGAGAATTATTACCAGAACTTACGAAAGAAAACCACTGCTGTTTCCAGCATTAGTTTAACACCAAATTAAGTAGGCGGTTTTCTTATACTGGGGCGAGCGATGAGGGAGAAAAAAAAAACCCTGTTCTGTTCTCATAAACCGAAGCAGAACACTTGTTGCTTGGGATATCAGCATTTCAGTCTTCGTTCGAGGGAAGCAAGCAAGTACGAGGAGATGCAAGCTAACATTTCTCGAGCATGAAAGAAAACTATCTCTCTCTCTCTCTCTCTCTCTCTCTCTCTCTCTCTCACAGAATGAACGCATAGCATACTGGCCTGTTAACGCTAAACATTTCGTTTATCAACCTCCTTCGTATTTCCTCCTAATATTATGAAATAAAAGAATTACACACCACCCTTCTCTCTCTCTCTCTCTCTCTCTCTCTCTCTCTCTCTCTGTTAAGAGCGCGCACACATGCATACATTATATATATATATATATATATATATATATATATATATATATATATATATATATATATATATATATATATATATATTCCGTTGTTCATAATCACATTCCTCTATGCCTAATTTTCTTCATTCTGGGCTAACGTCACCACCTCCACCTCAACTCCCGCACAAAATAAACAAACCTCTCTCTCTCTCTCTCTCTCTCTCTCTCTCTCTCTCTCTCTCTCTCTCTCTCTGCTGCTGCTGCTGTGTTCCCCTTCATCAGACATGATTCTGTAGTACTGCAGATGACGTGAAGTTGGCAGGATCTTGAAGTTTGTGTTTTAATTAAGCCTTTACAAAATTTAATAACCTCCTGATTACTCCTGCGAAATGAATCACTCCTCCTAAATTTAATTAACCTTATCAATCATCTCTCTCTCTCTCTCTCTCTGCAGGCAAACTCTGCTTATTCATATTATGGACGGATTTAGCTCTGGGAGATACTTTTAAAAATAGCCGGAACAATAGCGAACAAAAACAACAACAGCGGCGAGGGTAGTTTTAATCACAAGATTTTGTTGTAAGTTCTCGTATCCACTTTAGTGATACACTGATATTCTCATTATATTCGTGTATGGCACTGAGAGACATTTTAAAAATTATTATTATTATTATTATTATTATTATTATTATTATTATTATTATTATTATTATTATTATTATTATTATTGAAAATTAAAAGCCATAGTAGTGTTAAAAACATTTACGTACAGAGTAAAAAACTCTGTGCATAAATACAGGGTCGCCTTGTTTCATTATTATTATTATTATTATTATTATTATTATTATTATTATTATTATTATTATTATTATTATTATTATTATTATTATTACTCAGTAAATGAAACCTATTCATACGGAACAAGCCCACCAAACGGGCCACTGACTTGAAATTCAAGCTTCCAAAGAATATGGTGCTCATTAGGAAGAAGTAAGAAGAAGTAAAAGGAAATAAAAAAAGAAAAAAAAAAGATCCCACTTATTAAAGAAAGGAAAAGTAAATTAATAAATAGATGAATAAATAAATAAAATATATCTTTAGAATTTTATTCGCGGAATTTAAGCTAATATGTCAAGAACTGGGGCAATTTCAGCCATTCAGCGCTAGAGAAAGTGAAAGGAGGCGAGTTGGAGTGGTTGGACAGCAGGACAAGAGAGACCTAGAAATAAATGAGAGGAAATATAAAGCTCGAAAGGGGAACCTGTTAGAAAGTCCACTAAGAAGTAACAATTAGAGAGGCTGAACAGCAAAACTGAATGAAGAAAGCAAAAGGAAATGGAGGTACAGTAAAAGGCAAAAAAGTGGGCGGAGTTTTGGCCAAAGGATGCTGCAAACACCCTTCAGTAATGCCTACAGTGTGCCGCGTAAGGAGTATACCTTTTGGGCTAACAAATAAAACGATGCCTTTAGAAATGTGAATATGAATGTCTCTGATGTAGCTTCAACACTGCAATAACTTTGAATCATTTGAACACGAATTAAAATTTTTACCAAATCTACGACCAAAACCTGGTGGATTCTGTAACAAAATTACGGAAAGAATTCGCTATGGCAACTATAAAAACTAGTAAAAAATGCGAAAAGTTTCTTTGGCGCAATCGACTTTTCTGTACAGCCCATGAAACTCTCAGCCGCGGCCCATGAAACTTGTAGCCACAGCCCTGTGGTGCCCTGTGTTGTTGGCACCTATAGCGGTGCCAGACGCACGATTATGGCTAACTTTAATCTTAAACAAAATAAAAAATACTGAGGCCACAGGGCTGCAATTTGTAATGTTTGATGACTGGAGGGTGGATGATCAACATACCAATTTGCAGCCCTCTAGCCTCAGTAATCTTTAAGATCTGAGGACGGACAGAAAAGTGCGGACGGACAGACAAATAGCCATCTCAGTAGCTTTCTTTAACAGACAACTAAAAAAATATATTCCCCCGAATATTACAGGAAAAGCCTTTCTGGAACTAGATTACACGGCCATATTTCATTCCGTAAAAAAAAAAAATATGTAAAGTAAAAAAAAAAAAAAATGTTACCAGGCACAAAAATTTAATAAAACAAATGAACGCTTTTTCTAGGGACGTTTCCTGCCATATTAATGGGGCCATTAGCGACGTAACCTGCGTTGTGGAATTCTTAAAAGCAGCATGCGTTTAGACGCCACAAAAAGGCTGATAAGGGGTGAGGTCGTTATTTTCATAAACGCTCTCTCTCTCTCTCTCTCTCTCTCTCTCTCTCTCTCTCTCTCTCTCTCGTTATCAACTTTGCAATATCTATCATATATTCCTTTCTGTCTTTTTCTTGCTATCAAATCAGTGTTTTCAGTTACTCTAAATATTTTCTATTCCTTTCTCTCAAGAACTTAATTGTTGTAATGGTCGATCAGTGAATTACTAAATATTATCCTCTCTCTCTCTCTCTCTCTCTCTCTCTCTCTCTCTCTCTCTCTCTCTCTCTCTCTCTCTCTCTCTCAGTTATCAATTTAGCAATGTCTGTCATTTAATCTTGTGCCTAGTATAACCTGGATTCTCTATTTATAATCCTAACAACGCTTCTCATATACTCGCCTCTCTCTCTCTCTCTCTCTCTCTCTCTCTCTCTCTCTCTCTCTAAAGTTACCAACTATGCATTTAATCTTTTCGCTGTTTAGTAACCATATTACATTTTTTCAAGTAATCTAACCATTTGCCATTTCTTTCTCTTATGAACTTAATTGTCGTAATGGTTTACCATTGAGTTACTAAATATCATCATCTCTCTCTCTCTCTCTCTCTCTCTCTCTCTCTCTCTCTCTCAGAAAATATTATGCTGACAGCTTAACAAAGAATACAACCTTTCAAGAGCTTGCCCTCGAAGCAGTGAGCCAGCGACCAGACAGAATTTCCTGCACACGTCTGTCTGTCAGTCTGTCCCTCAGAGGCTGAGCAATGCTAACAGACAGAACCAAAACGACGCATATAGCCGTCTGTCATACAGGGAAAGTTGAGAGGAGCCGAGATTGTCTGCCTTTTCCAAGCATTAACGTAACAGGTCGAGATAAGGCCAAGGTCAGAATGACGTCAATGGTAAGAGATGAATAAAAAAAAAAGAAACAAAAAGATAATGATGATTAGGATAAATTTTTCAGGCTGAAGCGAAAACCAGTGATAAATACATAAAGAAGAGTTGATATATAAATATATATATATATATATATATATATATATATATATATATATATATATATATATATATATATATATATATATATATATATATATATATCTGAATCACGAAAATATGGAACGTGGTGAATATATAGATAAAGACAAATTCCACGAAGGAATGAGAAACAATGGAGTGCTGCAAGGCCTTTCGACTTCTAGTCCTTTACTTAGTTGTCTGCAAATTAAAGGACTATAAGTCTAAAGGCCTTGAAGCACTCCATTGATTCTCTTTCCTCGTGGATTTGGTCATTATATATATATATATATATATATATATATATATATATATATATATATATATATATATATATATATATATATGACTTTGTTCATTAGGATACAGACATGACAGACAAACCTAAGCAGACTATACAGATTTACAGACGGGTAAACGAAGGTAAGATGTATAAGCAATAAAAACAAGACATACTGGCAATGAGACAGAATAAAGAAGAGAGAGAAAAAAAAGTCGAAAACACCGAGAGACGGGGGATATAAATAAAGAAATCTTAAGGGGGCGTTTGTGCAAAACACCTTCTCAAAACAAGGAGGTAAAAATAGACCTCTCGCCCCCCCGAGATGATTGGAAGAGGAGAAAAGAAAGAGCCGAAGCCAAAGAAAAGTCAATAACCGAGAGAGAGAGAGAGAGAGAGAGAGAGAGAGAGAGAGAGAGAGAGAGAGAGAGAGAGAAAAGAAAAAAAAAATAGTGTGCCGGGAAGGTAATACCAGCTCTGAGATGAGAAGTTGAGGTGTAATTAACTTTGCGAAGCGAGCAGCGGACAACAGCTCTCTCGGCCTATTGATCAGTCCTAGCTCAGTAAACATCGTCTCACCTTGCTAAGTGGAAGAGAAGCGATCATGCGTCGCTAAGTGGAGGGAATGGAGGAGGGGGAGGAGGGAGGAGGGAGGAGGGAGGGAAAGTAGAAGAGGAAGAAGAAGAAGAAGCAGGATGGGTGGGCCCTGATGCTGTCGAGAAGGAGGAAGAGGAGGAGGATCAGAAGAAGAATGAAGAAGGGGAAGAATGTAGGTAGGTGGAGAAGGAGGAAGCAGGATGGGTGGGCCCTGATGCTGTCGAGAAGGAGGAAGAAGAGGAGGGTCAGAAGAAGAATGAAGAAGGGGAAGAAGGTAGGTAGGCAGGTAGGTAGGTAGGTAGGTAGGTATGAGAGAAGGGTCCCTTTGCAAGTAATGCCTAAGTCGCAGGAAGGAAATAGGGAAGGGTTAAGAAGAAGAAGAGTCAGGTAAGGTCCTTAGAGGCATTCGTCCCTGGAGGCCCTCTCTCTCTCTCTCTCTCTCTCTCTCTCTCTCTCTCTCTCTCTCTCTCTCTCGTTCCTCTTTGGACGGGTGGGTATCGTTCTCGGCTAGCACTCTGCTGGGCCCGCTTTCGATTCTCCGACCGGCCAATGAAGGATTAGAGGAATTTATTTCTGGTGATAGAAATTCATTTCTCGTTATAATGTGGTTCGGATTCCACAATAAGCAGTAGGTTCCGTTGTAGGTAACCAACTGGTTCTTAGCCAAGTAAAATCAATCTAATCCTTCGGGCCAGCCCTAGGAGACCTGTTAATCAGCTCAGTGGTCTGGTTAAACTAAGGCATACTTAACTCTCTCTCTCTCTCTCTCTCTCTCCAGATGAGACGTACGATAAAAACACTGCCATATCACACACTCCTAACAGCACTTTGATACCTTTTTGTAAGAATGAAGTTTATAATTTCACCTCATCCTGCAACAACTACTGAAAAAATCTCTGTCTCCACATGTTTTAATTTACAACCATATAGCAACATCACAGCATCAGATCTTTTTAACATGAGCGATTCTTTTTCATAATAGTCAGCAGCATTTTCACATCAAATATTTTTTACCCTAGCGGTCTACAGCAAATTTTGTAGTTTGGGTATGAATATTATGCATATCTACACCCATTACACGATATGTATATCTATACTCATGTAAACTATGGCTACAGAGCACAGAGACAAAGTAATTGCTTTTATGTGGAAAAACACAATGATTTTAAAACTGAGTGAAAAATTCTCGCAATCACTTCAAGAGAATTTAATGTTGCCAGTGGGATGATCTGATGGAACTGGAACACAGCAAATAAAAAGACTAAGATTTTTCTTAAAATAAAAAACCTAATTAAGACTGACGCCACAAAGATAATTCTATGAGAACCGTCAGCTTTTATCGTCATCTTGGGGTGAAACCTCCAGAGCTGCTAAAATCTCAGATGAATTTGACAAATATGACATATATATTTCACAAAATCTTAAACCAACAGAGGCACAAGTCCTCTGTGTATTCCAGTCTTAAGTGAGTTCCAGACATAGGGAATCACTGGAAAGTATTATACACATTTCAGAAATGTCAAAAACCGAAAACTCTCCGGAGCATCGAACCTACAAAAGCAAAAAGATTTGCCCCCGGTACACAGTAAGCATTACTTAAGGTTCTTTACAGCGTGCCTTCGGCCCCTTTCGTTCCTTTTACTGCACCTCCTTTCATATTCTCTTTCTTCCATCTTACTTTCCACCCTCTCCTAACAACTGAATCACAGCGCAGCTGCGAGGCTTTTCCTCCTGTTACGCCTTTCAAACCTTTCACTGTCAATTTCCGTTTCAGCGCTGAATGACCTCATACTGTAGGTCCCAGTGCATGGCCTTTGGTCTAAGTTTTATATTCAGTTCAATTCAGTTCAACAAAATTTGCAAAGGAAAAAAAAAAAAAAAATCTCAGCACCGAGAGAGGTCGACATCCTGCGCGTGTTCCAGCCTGGCGCGAGAGTTCCAGACACGGGGAAACGCCCGGGAAAGTCTCATCCGTTCCAGCACCAGCAACATCTGACCGTCGATGGCGTGATTCAGTTACCTTCCGGCTGCGCTTTTCTTGTCTGTAGCCAGCGGGGTAATAAGGCCACTTTGCGCCTAATGAAAACCTGATTAGCCTGTTACTCTGCCCTGCCTTCGATGGCTTACGGGGAGGGCTCGATTTCAGCAGCGCAGCCAAATGGCCGGAGATGAGACGCATCGCACCAAAGAGAAATTGCATCTCCGCCATTTTATTATTCGCGCCCCTTCCACTTTTACACCCTCTCCTCCCTTCCCCCCCCCCCACACCCCACCCCCTTCCACTTGCCCAGCTCAACTTCCTGCGCGCGTGCGCACATAAACACGAACAATATAAGGCTAAATTTTCCATATAAACATAATATAAAATTTCAATGGTATTTCCAAACACTATATCCTTACATCTTACGCTGTTACAAACTTACAGACTACTACATATTAAACATAACCGGGTTATGGATACAACTACCACTGTACTCTCATGATAACGGTCTGTAACCACCGATGAATCCCTGTGACCAAAATTAAATTTCTGTAACCAGCGATAAATATCCATCTTCTCTCAACTGAATGAAGTCTGCCATCCGTTTTTTGAATTAAACTAATCGTAACTTTCTTTTGAATAAATTAAGTAGGTGAGGAAGAAATCAAACAAGTAAAAAATGCGCCGAAATTTTTTCGGTGCAATCAAGTTTTCTGTGCAGCCGCTACAACGTATAATTAAGGACACCGAAAACAGATCTATCTTTCGGTGGTCTCGGAACAATGCTGTATGAAACTTTAACTACGGCCCAGTGGTGGCCTGTCCCATATCGTTACCAGAAGCACGATTATGGCCAAATCTAATCTTAAGTAAAATAAAAACTACTGAGGCTAGAGGGCTGAAATTTGGTAAGTTTCATGATTGGAGGATGGATGATCAACATACCAATTTGCAGCCCTCTGGCCTGAGTAGTTTTTAAGATCTGAGGGCGGAGAGAAAAAGTGCGGACGGACAGACAAAGCCGGCACAATAGATTTCTTTTGCAGAAAACTAAAAGCATCATAGCAGTCCCATCCACGCCGTTTTTTAAGCCAAAACACAGCCACTGTACAGCTGAGACTAATTATCATTCATCAATATTAAATTCACGAGAATAATTCACCCATGAAAGATTTAGTCGAGTTTTTATGATGGGAACAAATTGTTAATTCTTACTGGATTATATTCATATTCCTACAAGATAAATTCATGTTCGTGCCTATAAAAATATAGGATCTCTTCATAATATAGTGGCACTAAAAAAGGGAAATACAAAACTGAATAGCCTGAATAAGACTGGAATGTCAAAAGTAAGATCATACGTCAGTCTAGCTAGATCTGTATTAATATAACGATTACACAATCGTTAGGTACGTATTGCTATAAGGACACGAATCAATGAACGGCAGTGTCACTATATCTAAAATACCTTATTGATTTGATAGTGAAGCTTGCACAAGGGTATCAGGAGTCAAATGGGAGAGAGTGAAGAATGGTACCATGAGGGACATTACGGATGTTCCATGTGTGGACGAGATACTGATGGAGGGGAGATAGTGATAGATTAGACATACACTTGTACCACCCCTGGGAGAACCCTGCTTGATAGGGCCAGCTGGTTCCTCTGTGCACCGCAGTATCTGGAAAACCTAAAATCACTTGGATGAGAACTTAGAGGCTGGAGGTTGGAAACGAATGAAGATTAGTGAAAGTGACAACACAGGAGTAGCCGAATTTTACAGAGGCCCCTTCCGTGGCACGGCGTTGGGGCTGATATTGAGGATAAATCATCGCTGATATTGAGGATAATATATATATATATATATATATATATATATATATATATATATATATATTTATATATATATATATATATATATATATATATATATATATATATATATATATATATATATATATATATTATTCAGAAGATAAATATATATATATATATGGAACAATATATATATTATTCAGAAGATAAACTCTATTCATATGGAACAAGCCCAAAGAAGACACTGACTTGAAATTCAAGCTTCCAAAGAATATGGTGTTCATTTGAAAGAAGTAACATTTATTCTTAGCAGCACAGGAATTTTAATTGGATGGTATCTCTCCCTGTATATAAATGGTAGGGGCGCTGGTGATTTGTAATCAGTGAAGCATTAGAAGCCACTGTAAGTTCCGAAGGAAATCATGAGGAAGTATAACACTACAATTCTACTTAAAATATTTCTCTCCGTATTAAAACCTACATGAGCTACCCAGTGGTGTCTCCCCATCTTTAAATTGAAATATAACTAAGCCTGCAAAAGAGATATGCAAAAAAAAGAACATATGGCAAAATCTGCTTACTAATTAATAACAAAAGGTACCAGGTGAAATAGGAACGTGTGTTACGAACGAACACACAATATATCAATAAATTATCCTTCAACAAATTTCATTAATCTGACATAACCCCATGACTAAATTATGAGAGAGAGAGAGAGAGAGAGAGAGAGAGAGAGAGAGAGAGAGAGAGAGAGAGAGAGAGAGAGAGAGAGAGAGAGAGAGCATCTGGCTTAAATGCTTTACCTAGGACGTAGTGGAAGAGTGATTTGTAAGCCCTGACAAAAAAAAAAAAAAATCATGCATGAAAATAGTCAAGCTACTTAAGTTCTTACCGAAATAGGCAATAGTCAGATAGTTCTCTAGGTCATGCTCTGTGTCGCGTTTAATATTTCACCCAGTTACTATGTAAACGCAGAGTCGGGAATAAGATTTAGCCTGCATGTAATGCACCATTCAGATTTCAGCATCAACACTAAGCCTCTTTATGCTTCAGCTCCATTATACATATATGCAGATGTTAAAGTTGGCGCGTCCTGCATATTTAAAACTACGAATAATCTGGATGCAGGCACGCACGCAAATATTATACATAACACGCACACACATTTTGTATATATACATATATGTAAATATATATGTGTGTATATACACATATACATCCATATATATATATATATATATATATATATATATATATATATATATATATAGTATATATAGAAAATTATTTTAATCAACTAAAAAAATGAACGGAACTTAGGTAAGTAAAAATTATTTTTAACAGAGCTAGTAAAAATTATTTCCAGGCTTCCACGAAGAATAAAATCTTTCTCTGACAGTGTATACACACACACACACACATATTTATATATATATACATATATTATATATTATATATATATATACGTATACTGTGTATGAGAGAGGGAGATCTGAACCCTTACGGAAGTATGGAAATAAATATTACCGAGCTTTTGTCTTTATTAAAAATAATTTTCTAGCTAAGTTCCGTTCATTTTCATACTTAGTGACGAATATATATATATATATATATATATATATATATATATATATATATATATATATATATATATATATATATATATATATATATATATATATATATATATATAATGAAACAAATCCTATTCATTTACAGATTATGTCCGTGCGCACGCCTGTATGGAGCGGAAGAACCAGTTAGCAAAAGCGTCCCCAGATCTGAGATGCAACCCATCCTCCCGGGGTTGCAGAAGCGTCAAACAGGACCCAACCCTACCCGGGACATGGTAAAAAAGAGAAAACAGAGAGAGGGGTGCATTTGTAAATAAAAAAAAAAAAAAAAACCACTGCTGTAGAACAACACAAAATGCGGTCCCATTACAAAAGATAATTTTTCCCTGTTATGAAAAAAACCCACCCCCCCAGCGGCGGCTGTTATTCAAATAACAATGGATTACGGTGTAATACAGCGGCATTAAGTTAAGCTGACATTGTCCCCCTTCACGCACTTAATCATGGTAATGGCAACCTATTTTCTATCCCAGATACAACAATTTACTCTATTACTTTTGTTAAGAGGAGCCCGGAGTACCCTCCCGCCCTCAGCTCAGGCTCCACTGATGCACGCACTTTGTTCAATGACACATGCTTGCGAATCGTTTCAGCCGAATTTCTGACTGCTGGTATCACCGAAAGGCCTCAAAAATACAATTCCTCATTAAAAGGGAGAAGCTCTGTGCTTTTCAAAACTCTTCCCACACCTCCACAAAAAAACAGTATCTTTTCGTTCTTTTTCAAAAAAATTTTTTTTTAAGAGTATCTTCTCGTTCTTTTTCAAAAGAATTTCTTTCCAAAGGAAAAGAGTGTCTTCTCGTTCATTTTCAAAGGAATTCTTTTTTAAAAAATAAAACGAGTATCTTCTCGTTCTTTAAAAAAAAATATTTTTTCCAAAAAAAAAAAAAAAGAGTATCTTCTCGCTCTTATTAAAAATAATTCTTCTTCAAAAACAAAAACAAGTATGTTCTCGTTCTTTAAATAAAAAATTATTTTTTTAAAAAACAGTATCTTCTCGTTCTTAAAAAAAAATAAGTACCTTCTCTTTATTGCAAAAGAGGCAATGATTCCAAAATTGCAATTTTTTCCCTTCAAAAAATATTTTCGTAATTGCAACTATGGCCGTGACTACTCTTTTAAAGTTTGATCGTAAATGTGAGACGAAAACATTTTTGCGGAATCATTCAATTTCAAAGAGTCAGGGAAATAATAAAATGCCCCTATCATGAATTCTTTTAAGTGACTCGCCCCCTTGTCCCCTGCGTTCAATAAAACCATCTCGAATTACAAGAAGGCAAAACCGGCTGACCTTATATAACTCAAGAGAGAGAGAGAGAGAGAGAGAGAGAGAGAGAGAGAGAGAGAGAGAGAGAGAGAGAGAGAGAGAACAAGGAAAAACAAAACAGAAACCGATACCTCTGTACAAAAGAAAAAGGGGGACAAGAAAAAGAAAGAAGAAGAAAAAGAAGCAGATGGAATATACAAGCCATGGGACAGAGAGAGAGAGAGAGAGAGAGAGAGAGAGAGAGAGAGAGAGAGAGAGACGTGGAGCGGAAAGAACAAGGGAAGGAGCGAAGGGTCGCACATACAGCCGCCTGCGTCAGGGGGGAAAAGGGATGAGGAACCTCATTCGCATTCATGGGGTGAGAATAGGGAGAAGGACTCTGCTACTGGTGAGAGACAAGGGAGAAAGAAACACGTCTACGCCGGCATGAGTTATTTGGGGGGAGGGGAGAGGAGGAGGAAGGGGAAGGGGAGAGGGAGAGAGAAGAGAGAGAGAGAGAGAGAGAGAGAGAGAGAGGGGGGGGGAAGAGAAAATCTAAACCTTGCTGCAGAAGAAGGAAATTTCTTAGAAACATGCCTCTGTTTATCATAAGCAATGGGGGCCTCTTCGCCCTGTAACTATGTATCAGAAAGGACAATTCTTCATATGCATAAAATATTCACCCCCACAAGCGATACTCTGCTCTCTCTCTCTCTCTCTCTCTCTCTCTCTCTCTCTCTCTCTCTCTCTCTCTCTCTCTCTCTCTCTCCCAGAACAATCTGTACGAAGAATCTGAAGAATTTTCACTGTATCTGCATTTCTTGAAACTAAACTTAATGCTCATCATTTGGCAGTCGACCCAAAAACTACACGCACTGTTCCTTTACACCTAATCTACACAGCGTTCTTTTGCATATTAAACTTTCCCTTTGACTCTATAAATGGGCATTAATAAATATTTATTTATAAACAAGTACGTGCACTTAAGAAACATAAATGTATATGTTTTTATGGCCATCCACATATTTCCCTTTAGAGAGGTTGCAGCCAAAAATTGTGGCCCCTCCTTGTTAAATGGATGTTCACAGACAAAAATCAAGTAAAATTATTTTATTTAAAAAGCCGGAGAGAGAGAGAGAGAGAGAGAGAGAGAGAGAGAGAGAGAGAGAGAGAGACAGAGAGAGAGCAGGCATTTATCACATGAATATTGTGGAATAATAAAGTAAAATGATCCTATGAAAAAAGCCGACGAGAGAGAGAGAGAGAGAGAGAGAGAGAGAGAGAGAGAGAGAGAGAGAGAGAGAGAGAGAGAGAGCAGGCATTTATCACATGAACATTGTGGAATAATAAAGTAAAAAGATTCTATGAAAAAACCGATGAGAGAGAGAGAGAGAGAGAGAGAGAGAGAGAGAGAGAGAGAGAGAGAGAGAGAGAGAGAGAGAGAGAGAGTACGGACAGGAAATTTATCACACGAACATTGAGGATCAAGTAAAATGATTCTATGAAAAAGTCAGAGAGAGAGAGAGAGAGAGAGAGAGAGAGAGAGAGAGAATGTATCACAGGAGCAATGAGAACAATAATTATCAATGCCCAAGCTAACTGGCCAACACAGAATTTATTTTCATTCACAGCGTTCACTCACCTCATTACATTTTTGTTAAGCTCGCAATCTCGATCAATCAGAGAAAAATTAGATTTAAAACACCGGTGCATTAAGCAATTCAGCATATTCAATTATCGCGGCATGCCTCCCAAACCACATCGTTGAATTTGCAGCTGTTTACATGACAGATAACTTGACAAGTATTTCACTACTCGTTTGATTGTTTTGTCGACGCTCGAATCACAGCACACGGCCAGAAATAAAACTGAAGCAATAAGACGACAAATTAATGATTAAAATGAATAATAATGAGCTGCACTGACAGAGCGAATATAATCATCAAAAGACGAAAGTATTCATTATACTTTTGTTAAAAGTATAATGAATACTTTAAAAAAAATGTTCATTTTGTTTGGCATGCAATATATTTTGTTCTAGTGTGTTTGTGGATGTGTGTGTGTGAGTTTCAACAAATATTCAGTATAAAAACAGCTATTTATTTATCAAGTCAAGCAAGCGTTATGCACTGTACGATGACACGACCTTTAAAATTACACCTGCAATATTGACAACCTCTTTCAGCCGATGAATATAATTTTAGAAAATTTATCATCATTTCTAAACTCTGGTCCGGACTAATAATGCTAATGAACAAGATGAACAAAATATAGATTTTTACACAGGACATCTTAAAAAGTAATGCCTCATAATTTACGAAATCAAACATTTTCAACAAATTTTATGAAATCAAGGGAAAACATTACAGAATCTGCTTCAGAAAAGTCTGAATGGAAAACGTTGTCAATGAAAGAGAATAATCTACTTACATCCCAGTGGAAAATACTGTTATTAAGCAATTTCGGAGCACAATTCGTTTACAAATATTATGTTTGATTATACTCACCTTGTTTCAGTGCGGGATTTTGCTCTAAAGAAAGAAAATTTGTAAATTCTGCAGTGAAGCAAAGTGGTCCATTTTCTCTACCATCTACTGTACAGTATAACCTGTTGTGGATACTGTCCCGTGACGTAATCCTTCTACAAATAAGTTTTCATGATGATGGAAATAACGGGTTGACTCAATTCTCAGTTTTCCAAAACTCAGAGCAGTTCCCTTGGAAGTCTCATCAACGAGTATAACGGTCAACCTAAGCAGGCTAATTTTACGACGAACCAGTTAGTCTCGTGGCGGAAGAGCCGAGCGGAAGACTTCGAAACAAAAAAGGGAATATTAAAACGTAGCAAGTTCGAGGCTCTCCAAAAGGTGCGTCATAATAGAAGTAATTGAGATGCGACGTTCGTATTGTATATTTCACATTGTACATTTTGATTATCTGCGTACAGAAAGGCAACCTGTTAGCAGTGAATAGGCTTTGCCGACGACTGAAAATACTAGCGCAGGGATTAGTTCTGTTTGAAAGCAGGATTGACGCAAGCCCGTTCCGGTTTCCCGAGGTTAATAAACAATATGAACAAGATATACACAATAGGGTTCGTGGCATAAAAGATGATACGGCAGTAAAGGGGATGCATGGGGTCGATTATAGTATCGGATGGATATGGCAAAGACATATTGCAAAACGCGGCGAGTTTGAAAAAAAAAGAGAGAGAAAAAGGTAAATGAAATTGGAGGGGGACGAAAGGACGGATGCTCGAATGAATGACCCGGAAAATGGGAAAGGTTGAACCGTCTGTGTGTGTACATACGGAAACTTATACAGACGAAGAGAGAATGAGTGAAGAGGTACCAGAGAAGTTAAAAAGACACCATGAAGTTAAAAAAAAAAAATTAGCGAAGAAGTCCCCGCGGTGGGAAAAATCTCAGGTACGAAGATACTTTCCAGTTAATGACTTATTAATCTAAGTGATGGATAAGCAAAGAATGTATACGGATAAGAGCTAATGAAAAAGGGGATAATTTCGTGCTGCGAGTTAACCACAATTAAAGCAAGGAAGGTTGGGAATGTGAACACTGAAAAAAAAATACGAAGATTCATGGAAAGCGTTGGTATAATAGCCACGATATGCCAAAGTTATCCAGCACTTAAGACATTATTGGAGAACATCAAGAGAGAGAGAGAGAGAGAGAGAGAGAGAGAGAGAGAGAGAGAGAGAGAGAGGTGAAAATAACGACTTTCATGCTATGCCTCTATGAGGAAGAGGTTTTTAATGCCTTAAAAGAGTGGCTTCAGTGGCTCAACTAAGGAGAGAGAGAGAGAGAGAGAGAGAGAGAGAGAGAGAGAGAGAGCCAGCCGAGCAGAGGCAGTAGTTAAACCATGGGAAATGGTGTAACATACACCAGGGACGAATGGCGTTTCACATGCTTCTGATGTATTTTCCTTCTGACTTCATGACTGCAGAAGTCTTGACACAAACGGTTTACTATTTCATCCGTGGGTTGCAAAATGAAAGTAATAGTTGAAGGGGTCCTGCCTTTACTTATTTTGATTTAATTGTTTGTTTACATAATATGTAAACAAACTTGGTTACTTAGGACAACATATTATGTTTTCGTAA
>NC_089741.1:25786491-25791491 GCF_040412425.1 Macrobrachium rosenbergii
TACTTTTCAACCGATTTCTTGAAACAGTTGACTGGCTTAAGCTGTTCGTACAGCTTCTCTTAAATGGTAAATCAGCTCATGCTTTTTTTCACAGCTCATGATTTTTTTCATAGCTGTTGTACAGCTCTCCTCAAAACATTAGACGAGTCCAAGCAATTTTGGCACAGCTTCCTTAACACATTAACCGAGATCTAGCTACTTTTGAGGAAAAGCAGCCCTTGAAATGCAGCTATACCAAAGACCATAGTATTGTCAGCGATGTTATTTTTATCAAAAAGAAATCATTCAAACAGAAATTATGAACGCAGTCTACGCCACAGACATTAAGATATAGGTTTGGCAAGCACTATGTGCACATACATAAATTGAAACGATGATTATGTAAGCAAGTAATGTCAATACTCTAGAAATTTAAACTACAATGGATGACACCACGCATAATAATACGTTGAAATGGATAGTTCAGAAATTAACAATTCCAGTTTGGATACGTAAAACATTAAAAACAAGTAAAAAGTGAGCCGAAGTTTCATCGGCGCAATCGAGTTTTCTGTACAGCCACTACAGCGTATAATCAAGGCCACCGAAAATAGATCTATCCTTCGGTGGTATGAGACGCGGCCCATGAAACTTTAACCACGGCCTGGTAATGGCCTATCCTATATCGATGCCAGAAGCACGATTATAGCTAACTTTAACCTTAAATAAAATAAAAACTACTGAGGCTAGAGGGCTGCAATTTGGTATGTTTGACGATTGGAGGGTGGATGATCAACATGGAAATTTGCAGCCCTCTAGCCTCAGTAGTTTTAAACATCTGAGGGCAGACAGAAAAAGTGCGGACGGACAGACAAAGCCGGCACAATAGTTTTCTTTTGCAGAAAAGTAAAAACGGAATAAGGTTATTCATAATAGCTAAATTCCTAACTGATATTTGGCTTTGAGACTGACACCTGAAGGTGCATCCGAGAACAATAAAAGAGGATAAGAAGGAAACAAATAAAAACATAACTAAGAAGCAGAGATGAGATCACAACACATAACACCTGGAACGCCAGAAGCCAATGATAAACATAAAAAAAATTATTACTGCCATTGCTGTACGTCAAAATATCAGTATAAATCACTACGGTTGCTTAGGTTAAACAATGTTTCTACGTAATACAACATCACGGATTGACTGATTAACTTTGTTGATAGTGCTGGCGTCGCAATTTTTACGGTCCTTGACGCACAACATAGATATTTATTAGTTCATCAATATAAATTACTAAGGCAGCATAGGTTAAAAATGTTTCCACGTCCTACAAAATCCTTGGGACTGACTGATTGATTTTGCTTATAATGCTGGCGTTGCTACTTGCACGGTTCTCGACGCACAATATACATTATAATCTAGTAGGTATTTAAAAGAGAAACACATGCTAATATCACTTGACAACATACGTACTATTTCCGCACACATTGAACAGCTTCTTGCAAATTCATTACAAGTCCACTGCAGTACATTAGCATCAGAATTGGCGGAATTACACAGACCCCGTGTTGTCAACATGACTGAATACATGTCGCAAAAGCCACACAAACGCCACACGCCATTTCGAGCCGTAGACGAATGGAAACGACCCTGATCAAAACATTACGGGCAAACACCATCAAATCAACTGCCCCCCGGGGGCGCATAATTATCCCCTATTTGGGGGAATGGAAATCTAATAGTTCATATCAGCCCCTGGCATCGCCAATAACTTTAATGGAAGGGAGAGGGGGCCGCAATGAGATAAGAAACGAGGGGTCTGGTATTACATGGCTTTATACTCGATAAGATGATGCGAGACTGATATGGACCGCGTCGCTAAAATAGAACTGCATGTGTGTGTGTGTGTGTGTGTGTGTGTGTGTGTGTTCTTTGCCATTTTCGGCCTGTTTAAATGGTCTTTCCTATTGGCTATCGTACTCATTACGTTTTCCTTCATTTACTAGTTTTATTTCCCATTTCAATGAAAACACATTTCTTTCTTCAATGGGCTAAATGCATTTCATCATCTGATGTATCTTTTGGTTATCTATATTCTTTTACTCATGCCTTTATCTGTACAATAAACTACTGTTTTGTTATGGTTTTCCAACTTTTTGATATTTCATGAGCATCTTTTTTTTTAGAACTTTGTTTATGAGGCAAGTGGCATTTTTAGTTTTCTGTAAAAGAAAACTATTGTGCCGGCTTTGTCCGCACTTTTTTCCCGTCCGCCCTCAGATCTTAAAAACTACTGATGCTAGAGGGCTGCAAATTGGTATGTTGACCATCCACCCTCCAATCATCGAACATACCAAATTAAAGCCCTCTAGCCTCAGTAGTTTTTATTTTATTTAAAGTTAAAGTTAGCCATAATCGTGCTTCTGGCAACAATAGAGAATAGTTTCACGGGCCACGGCTCATGCAGTATTATACCAACACCACCGAAAGATAAATCTATTTTCGGTGACCTTGATTATACGCTGCAGCGGCTGTACAGAAAACTCGATTGCGATGAAGAAACTTCGGCGCATTTTTTACTTGTTTTATTTGTTTCATGCGAATGTCGACAAATGTTGAATGCAATTATTATTTTGTCATGATTTTCCAACTTTTTCATATTTTATGAGCATTCTGTTTCTTAGAACTTGGTTTATGAGGCAAATGGCATTTTTATATTTGTTTCATACGAATATCCACAAATCATCAACACCAACATGATCTACTTTAGGATACAAAGCACCTCTGTAAAATTCCTCCACTTACGTCTCTCCAGTGCTTTCTCTTCCACAAATCTCCACTCATCAACAGCCCACAATCTCACAGTTCTCATCCAGGTAGGTCTGGGCCTTCCAACTCTACTTGTGCTTACCAGAGTCCAACTGTTCCCGCCTACTATGCTCTCCGGAATGGGGCGAAAGACATGTCCAAGCCATCTACATACTCCCTTCACCATTACCTCATATATAGATGGAACTTCTTAAATCGCCCTTATTGTATTATTGCTCACTCTATCCTGCCGTGTAAGTATTATTGCTCACTCTATCCTGCCGTGTAACTACAATAATTATTTCTCAACGCTTTACTCTAAGATCGACTGAATCTTCTTTATAAATATATACAGTTGTTTCTTTGTCAGACTGCCAATTGTTTCATTTGCCCTTTCATAATATAAAGAAATTATTGGATACCATTGTTCCTAAGTTTTGGAAGACAACAACAGCCTCAATAATAATAATAATAATAATAATAATAACAGCCTAATAATAATAATAATAATAATAATAATAATAATAATAATAATAATAATAATAATAATAATAATAATAATAATAATAATAATGCTAAGAAATTCACAATCTCGCGAAAAACAATCTGTGTAATAAAAACCCACAGTTATACAGTAAATATATTATTTTACATAGTAATACATTTACCATATAATTGTGGATTTTTATTACACAATAATAATAATAATAATAATAATAATAATAATAATAATAATAATAATAATAATAATAATAATAATCACAGAAATGCATTCACATTTTGCAAATGATCCAAGATCCGATTACACTTTGTGTGGTGTGTGTGTAGACAGCCAACCACTGAAAATGAAAATGTTTTATTTCTACCATGAGAAAAAACATCCCTGAGGAGCTCATATCACCCTGCGTATTCCGTGATAGCTTTTACCACTTTCCTGAAAATATTTATATAAAGATATCACGCTACAAGTGTCTCAACGGCATAAAGGAATATATATGCATAATAATTCTCTGCATGTATGTTCAATTTGTTTTACAGAGGGAAGTATTTGCACACGTCTTTCTCCCTCTTTCTAACACGCATTTTATATACATATATATATATATATATATATATATATATATATATATATATATATATATATTATATATATGTGTGTGTGTAAGTGTATATATATACATGTAAAGATATATATATATATATATATATATATATATATATATATATATATATATATATATATATGCTGTACATTAATGAATGCATTTGTGTGCTCATGTCATTTGTCATTTGTTTACGAGGATGTTTACTATCTTAAATACATTTCATATCAATATTATTGTTATTATGATTGTTATTCAGATGATGAACCCTATTCCTATAGAACAAGCCCACAGGAGCCATTGGCTTGAAATCCAAGCTTACAAAGAAGATGGTGTTCATTTGAAAGAAGTAACAGAACGTGACAGGAAAAGAATGGTGAATACTTTTATGTATTTCCACAAGGACAGAGACGAAACATCAATACCAAAATTACTTAATCCCAAAGTAAAAGTAAACCGCGTTGGATAATCGAACACAGTAATTACCAGTCGATAATCAACAGAGGTGGTATTTCGCTTAACCAACAGAACTGGATAGCAACCGAGGACCTGTTAATACATATCTCAGGAAATCCGAGAAAATTATCACTATAAAACTGACAGCATCAGATGTGGCAGTTGTCAAACCTGTCGATAAACAATGCAACTCAATATTTTGTTTTGCAAAACAATTTTTTCTTTTCATATATAACCAATCAACAGATACATCGCCGCCGACGCGCATTCCCTGGCATGGAACTTCCATCAGTGTTTTTTTTTTTCTTTTTTTTACATTCATTCTTTTTTCGCATTTGGAATTTTTAAGTATTCATGACGTAAGAGGCGACTAGTCCCATCCCAACTTCGCTCCTGCTCGCTTAGGGAGAGAGGCCGAAGAATGTCCGATGTTCACATGCCATGGCAATACACACTCAATAAAAATTTTGCGTCCTGCGCTCTCTCTCTCTCTCTCTCTCTCTCTCTCTCTCTCTCTCTCTCCTTATTTTTTCTCCCTTTCTTTTTCTCTCTCTCCTCTTTCTGTCTGTCTGTCTGTCTCTGTCTCTCTCTCTCTCTCTTTATTTTTGTTTCTCTCTCTCTCCCTCCTTATTTCTCTCTCTCTCTCTCTCTCTCTC
>NC_089741.1:25793991-25803991 GCF_040412425.1 Macrobrachium rosenbergii
GAGGAGAGGTAATGAAGAGGGGAAAAGGGGAAGGAAGGTGAGAGGCAAGAAAGAGGAGATGGATAGGATGGAGAAAGATAAAAAACAAAATGGAAGGGGGAGGAACTGAAGAACTAACGCGGGTGGGGGTGGGGGGAAGAGAAGACGGAAAAAGAGGGGAAGGCAACAGGGGATGGGCGGGAAAAGGTGGTGGTTGGGGGGTGGGGTGGGGAGATAGAGAAGGGGGTTGTCCAGGAAGTCGAAAAAGGGAAGGAGTCTAGCAAAATGGTCTCATAAATTCAAGTGAGATGAGAGAGAGAGAGAGAGAGAGAGAGAGAGAGAGAGAGAGAGAGAGAGAGAGAGAGAGAGAGTCTCTCTCGATTATTGTCAAATTCATTTTATTACTTCAAAGATCTCCGTATGATTAAGGTAAGATTTCAAGGCTACGGATGCAAAGCTGAAAAAAAACAACGTTCATAAATTAGAAAGAATATTCGAAAAGCAATAATATTACTGCTTTCAAGATCAAAACGAAAAACAATAAAACATGAAGTTACAACTTGTTAATTGCTACGTTTTCGAATGATGAAAAGACTCGGAGAGATAAATCGATAAATGGGGAGAAATTAAAATAGATAACGCAAGAAAACATTGAAAGTTACAGCACATAAAAATTGACAGCAGTATTTAAATGGAATATGTATCAACATGTATAGCACTTTATATATCAATGTATCTGCACATTACAGCACTTTTATTTCAAGAAATAAGCATGCGCATTAAACATATGCATAAAAAACAAGAAAAGCTAAGGAAATTTTCACAACAAGATTAAAAAGAAAATACCAAACATCCACATTAAAATAAAAAGAAATACAAAGAAAACATCAACGCTCTTAGAAAAATAAAAACAATATTCGAAAATCAATTTCCATCCCTCACGTTTTCCAGTTTCAATTTTCTCTCTCTCTCTCTCTCTCTCTCTCTCTCTCTCTCTCTCTCTCTCTCTCTCTCTCTCTCTCTCCAGTGTCTCGGCCCAATGATTGATGGAAAGGGTTTAATGCCTCTTGAGTGTGTTCCAAGTGTGATTTATGATTAATACCATCATCAACTACACTCCCTTGTGGAGGTGGATCGAAGCCAAATCGTGGGACCCAAATATGTCCAAGGAAGGAGACACACACAGAGAGAGAGAGAGAGAGAGAGAGAGAGAGAGAGAGAGAGGAGAGAGACCAATGAGGAGAGAGAGAGAGAGAGAGAGAGAGAGAGAGAGAGAGAGAGAGAGAGAGAGGATGGAAGACGTCATTGACCAATGAGCTTTGTTACAGAGAGAGAGAGAGAGAGAGAGAGACAGAGAGAGAGAGAGAGAGAGAGAGACGTCATTGACCAATGAGCTTTGTTACAGAGAGAGAGAGAGAGAGAGAGAGAGAGAGAGAGAGAGAGAGAGAGAGAGAGCTCAATTCCAATTCATTTCTTAATTTTGGGAAATATACTTACTATGTTATTAAGGAAATTATGATTATTTACGTAACAGTAATGACAAAGATGCTTGTCATTTTCTCTCAACAACTTACGGAGAGCGTATATGAAAAAGGAGAATTGCAAGAGAGAGAGAGAGAGAGAGAGAGAGAGAGAGAGAGAGAGAGAGAGAGAGAGAGAGAGAGAGAGAGAGAGAGAGAGTTAACTATTTATAAAATAGAAAATTCTTTTAGTCGCCATTTATATCTCTGGCACATTCGTCAGAGTTTTGCACACAACTCGATTACCCGAACTCCTTGGCTATTGATTTAGTCCTTGCCGAAGAAAATTTAATTTTCATTCTCTTCCTAACTTCGACATCTATGTTGCCGTTGATGGAGCAACATCTATTCTCTCACCCTTTCTAAGTTCTGGTCCAGGGTGCTCTTTTCTCTCATATTATAATTTACCTTCCGCTTATATCTAATTCCTCTTCAAGTCGAGTTCAGTGCCTTCATATTATGATGGTCTAACAATTTCACATTCAAATCTCCATTCTAATTCTTTCAGTATGCCTTCAGCTTTCACTTTCCATTCGTCTATCCTCCATCCCAGTTAATTATGCTTTCAAAGTGGCTTTATACCGTCACTTTACTTATGGTATGTCAGCTGGTTTCGCCTGGAATTCGTTGTGTACCCTAGTTCAAGCCCTGGCATAGCTGACAGATTCTACTTGGAACACGACTTTACTGTCCCTGAGATCTATGGACTGAGTCGGGGTGGGGGGTATATATCAACCTGCTGAGTCATCAACAGCCACTGTCTGGTTCACCCAGGTCCTAACTTAGGCAAGGAGGTCCCTAGGTCATTGTGCACCATTGCAATGGCCAGTCCCTAGCCTCTACCACTCATGAGAGACCTTTAAATCTCTAAACTAAATCAAATGCAACAAGCGTAATCAACATCCCTGACCTATCTTTCTTGACAAATGGACAGGGCCAAGGTGTAAGGATTTTTGGGAGGTGTAAACTTTGTGACTTGGCCAATAGCAATAAAATGGGAAGTAGATAAGGACTATCGTCATAACAGTGAAGGGAAAGAGGAACATCAGAATAACTATGGAGAGGGATGTGGAAGCAAAATGTCAGGGTATCAGTGAAGGGGAGGTGGAAGAGACATGTCTGGATAGCAATGAAAAGGAGAGTGGAAGAAAAGTGTCGGGATAAAGATGAATAGGAAAATGAACGAGGAATGTAGCGATAAAAATGAAAAGGAATTTGGAAGAAGAATATTTACAGGTGTATACCAAAAAACAGGAAAGTGAAAGAGGAATACCTGGACAACATTGAAGAGGAAAGTGGAAGAGGACTGCCTGGATAACAATGAAGAGGAAAGTGGAAGAGGAATCCTGGGGTGACTTGCGAGAACTGTCACAGGACACACATTTGCGGCGAGAATTCATTGAGGTTCTATGTATCCTCTGGGTGCCGCAAGAATTGATTGACTGACTCTCTCTCTCTCTCTCTCTCTCTCTAAAGCAAGGTGACCTCATTCCTTATTTTCCGCGAGGTTATTTTGGTCAAGGCTTCTGTTTTCTTAAAACTTTCACTTCGGGTTATGTAAAATATTCACCCCCGCCCCCCCGAAAAAAATTGTTCTTTCCTTAAGACATATTGTTGATGGGGACCTATACACTACTAGTGATAGTAGCCATCTATAAGAAAAACACACCCAATTTTCGATAACTGTGTTCTTAGTGAATTCATCATATCCAGTCAAAAAAAAAAAAAAATATTTTGTCGATTCAACGCAAAATCAAACATCCATTTTTATATAGGTATGTATGTATGTATGTATGCATGCAAATATAATACACTGGAATGTGAATTATACATACATACCTATATACATTCATGCATACCTATGAATGGATGTGAATTATACACACATGCCTACATACATTCATACACACGTATAAGTGGATGTGCATTGAAATGTGATAAATACAATACTGCGTCTAACATTTGCCCCACGGAAAAGCTACTTTTTAAAATTTTATACATAACAGAATATTACTACCTTCATCTTTCAACATAATTCTTCATCACCATTATTTCGCAACACCGTTAAGTTTAAAAAGAAAGTCCTTGAACATGAGTTCACATAAAAAACTGGCCGAGCAACTATTCCCTCTCGCATTTTCCTGGAGGCCGTAACGCAATTATCAAACTTTTGTCAGTGTACCCGAAGATGTTATTGGAATTTTTATCTAACAGATTGAACTCTGACCTTTCCATTCAGCTAATAAGCTGCTCAATCCACCGTGCGGGATTTATAATGGAGGTTTTCGTGATTCACAGGGCTCTAATTACCATTCAAATTACAAAATGAAGACTAAATTAAGCGGCATTGACAAAGAAGCGAGTAAAAATGCGCCCAAGTTTCTTCGGCGCAATCGAGTTTTCTGTATTGCGTATAAAGCCACGGCCTATGAAACTCTCAGCCGCCGCCCATGAAACTTTCAGCCACGGCCCGGTGGTGGCTTGTGTTGTTGGCACCAATAGCGGTGCCAGACGCACGATCATGGCTAACTTTAACCTTAAATAAAATAAAAACTACTGAGGCTAGACGGCTGCAATTTGTTATGTTTGATGATTGGAGGGTGGATGATCAACATACCAATTCGCAGCTCTCTAGCCTCAATAGTTTTTAAGATCTGAGGGCGGACAGAAAAAGTGCGAACGGACAGAGAAAGCCGGCACAATAGTTTTCTTTTACAGAAAACTAAAAGGTTGAAATTGGATTTTTCGAGACGCCACAAGACGAAAAATGATTCTTGTGTAAATATCCCTGAGAATTTTCAGTCGAATATTCCAGCACCTTCATTTGAAAAGAATGTTGATTCCTTCCTCTCTCTCTCTCTCTCTCTCTCTCTCTCTCTCTCTCTCTCTCTCTCTCTCTCTCTCTCTCTCTCTTGTCCTCTTCACCACCCACCTCACGCACTTTCACATCTTGATGAAAGTCTTACATATTAATGAGACGTGCATCAAAGTTTATAACTAGTACCCGGCTTTAATTACACCAAAGGAGAATATTTTAGCGTCAATGCAATATGCTTCCATAATTTAAGAAAAGAGAGAGAGAGAGAGAGAGAGAGAGAGAGAGAGATGCAGACTTATTAGATAGACATAATTAAGTCAACATTCTTCAATAGGTTTTCCTCCTAAACAAGAGATCCAGTGTCGGGCGAATTATTTGTATGAGAGACATATAGCATCCCAATTTAATAGTCTTTGGAGTTAAGAAATCAAGTAATTTGGATGATAATAAAACTACTTGCAGTTTATATTCCACTTACAGTTGTAATCACTTTTGCACAATGCTATGCACACACACATACACACACACTAATATATCACTCACATTACCTACTGATTACATTTCCTGAACTGTGGACACACAGACACCTAAAATCTTCTGGACAGACTGACAAATATCTAAAAGGCATTCATCTAGCGCCAACCTTGAAAATCGTATGATTTTTCCCACTTCAGATCCGCATGAAATCCTGCAAGGTGAGTGACTGCATAAGATCCGTCAAAATTTAGTGAATTATCACGATTATAAAGGTTCTCATATCCATAGATTTGAACTGTAAGATTCGAGTTTTGAAAAGGCGGAGAAACGAGTGCATGGGCTGACAGACAAACGTGAATTCAAAATCTCCATCCAACTCTGATGCAGGGCATGACAAAGTACTGGGTCACATATTTGGCGCCCCTCCTCCTCCTCCCCCTCCTCTCCGAAAAAAATATATTGTTATATACAAACAGAGAAATAAAATGCCTAACCACACTCACTTCCCGTGTCACAGCAGTCTCGTAAATTCTAGATTCCCGAACCAAATCCATTTTCCTTTCCTTTACAACTCGGCATGAAATCGCTCTGACAGAAAATGCCGTCTGGCAATTGGAAATAGAAAACTTTATTAAACTTTACTGAAGAAATTAAGTTTCACTTGGTGAAAAAAATCAGTATACAGTAATCTTCATTTTAAAATGACCAAAACTCATGAGATATTATAACCTCTGTTAGGTTACTGTTTACACGAATGTCTGCCTACGTGTCTATGATATCTCGTGAACGGGTGAATAGAGCCATATGAATCTTAGCTAACATATACTAGAAGTAGGATAGAATAGAATATAGGATTTAGGCCAAAAGCCAAGCTCTGGGACCTATGAGGTCATTTAGCGCTGAAAAAAGACATTGACAGTAAGACGGTTAGAAAGGTGTAACAGGAGGAAAACCTAGCAGTTGCACCAGGAAAAACTGCTAGAGAGGGTGGAAAGTAAGATGGAAGAGAGAGAATATGAATGGAGTTACGGTAAAAGGAATGAAAGAGGTTGTAACTAGGGGCCGAGGGAACCCCGCAAAAACCCTTTTGTAATGCCTACAGTGCACCACGTGATGTGCACCGACAGCACTAGCCCCCTACGGTGTACACAAGAAGTGGCCTTCTCAAGATGATAAACCTTTGAGAGAAATGGAATATTTTGTGGAGCCTTAGGCGTACGTACTCCTCACTGAGAGATATTGTTTTAATGCCGGTGTCTTTGATCTTTCAAAATAATCGCCAGGACTCAAAAAAAAAAAAAAAATCACAGAGGCAAAGGGAGAGTTCGAGCATAAGCAGAGGGGAATTCTCGCCGAGAATGTATCTAATGTACCTACAGAAACATGAAGTGATGAACGCATCAGGGTGGTTCGACTCCCAGGTGAGACGGAAAACTTCCGGAACACTCCATTTAATCCGACTGTGATCAGCTTAAGTGGTGGATTATGGACCTGACTGTTAGTCAACTTTAGGGGGACACAGCCAAGGTTAAAAAGTTAATGGGCCTTGCAACCTCATCCTAAGAAGAATTGCTGAAAATCATAAATATAAACAGTAACATTAAAAAATAACTAATCTGCGTCAGTGTGTATGTGTGTGTATACCCGTGTGTGTGTGTGTATGTATGTATGTATGTATGTATGTATGTATGTATGTATGTATGTATATATATATATATATATATATATATATATATATATATATATATATATAATATACATACTGTACATATTTACGTATGTATGTATGTATGTATGTATATATATATATATATATATATATATATATATATATATATATATATATATATATATATATATATATATGAGAATGAATTAATGAATTAAGTAAACCGCTAGATACGCATAAAAATCTATACTCTGAAGTAAACTTCAAACCTCATCAATACCGTACCAAAAATTTAAATTTCGTAAATACTTTTATCAAAATAACTCTTGTTGCTTCGCCGAGACAGATGACACCCGCGTCATTCGTTACCAATCAAGCTGTTATCCCTTAAGAATTATACTGAGAATGTCAGAATGTCATAAAAACGTCAGCCAGAAATTCTGACACTTCCGATAGAATAATACATTACGCGATATCCTGAAAACAAATGAAATAAGATTAAAAAAAAAAAGTCAACAGAATATCAGTCCAAGATTTTTTGAACAATTATAACTTTCGGACGTTTCTTCATTGCTATGTGTCCAGTTCTTTTCAAAGATCACTTACAGAGTTCCGGAATAAGCAGCTGTTATTAGAATGACTTGCTATTACTTTTACGCCAACCATCGTAGTTGCAAGGGCGTGAAGCTGTCCTCCCTCCTACCGACATTATGCAAGGTTAGTTAGTTAAGTTGTGATAGGAATGGAATGGCATATAGAATTTAGGCCAAAGGCAAGGAGGTGGGGCCTATGAGGCCATTCACCGCTGAAAGCTGAAAGAGAAATTGAGAGTAGAAAGGTTCTAAAGGTGTAACAGGAGGAAAACCTCGCAGTTGCACTACGAAACAATTGTTAGAAGATGGATAGCAAGATGGAAGAAAGAGAATATGAACGGAGGTACAGTAGAAGGAATAAAAGGGGTTGCAGCTAGGGGCCGATGAGCTGCTGCCAAGAACCTTAAGTAATGCCTACAGTGCACCGCGTGAGGTGCACTGACGGCACTAACCCCCCTATTAAAAAGTTATGGTAGGGTAGGTTGTTAGGATGTGTTTTGTTAAAATCATATCGCCATTATAACGATTGAAGTCAATATGGACGACTCTATCAATTTAATCTTCAGTCAGTTAATTTTCAACTTTATCTTAGATCTAATGCAAAGAATCTTCTCCATTTTAAAATAATTCACTCTTCTCCTCTTCCCCCTTCTCCATTTCTTTTTTCTTTTTCCTCTTGTTCCAGCACTTTCACATCTTGACGCAAGTCTTGCATCTTAATGAGATAGGCATCAAAGTTTATAACAAGTACCCAGCTTTAATTACACAAGAGAATATCTCAACATCGGTGCAATATGTTTCCTCAATTTAGAAAATAAAGTAAATTTGGAAGGTGGCGCAATCACAGAAATTTTTTTTCTTAAAGCTCCCTTCTCCCCAATATACTCAGTAACTATATTTAAGACAGAAATAGACATTCATTCATACACACAGACGCAATTATACACACTTACAAAGGCTCATCACTCAGGAAATACCTACAAGATTGCGAAAAAAAACTTTATCATTTCCGAATAAAAACTTCTTTTAAAAAAATGATTCAGATGTCTGTCTCAACATACCAAAAAAAAAAAAAAAAAAAAAAATCCAATTCATCAACAGACAGAATAAGAGAAAAGTTAATTTCGACACAATTATCAAACTTCATTGTCCTTACATTTTTTTATCTTGACAAGGAATCACTTCAGGGTATCTTTATATCTTGACAAGAAATCACTTTATGATAAAACACTATCTGCCAGTTTCCTCAGAGTAGTCTTGTTCCGTCAAATATTTGCAATGATGTCATGTTACATAACTTCGAGTCATGTCTGTCAAAAAGATTGAAAAACAAAACAGAAATACGGCAGCTACATATTTCGGACAGAGGCCAAATGACCTTGGTTCAATTATATAAACGTCCCAAATGCTCTCAGCGCAACATAACAAATTCGAGCTGAATACAGTGTTTCAAAAGTCCATGTCACATTCCAAGAACTCATATCATGCACTACAAATGGTACCATGGTTGAACTGGTGCCATTTAGAAGCTAAAAGTGTCAAGTTTTCTTCTGTTAATTCAACTTTAATTCAATTAATTAAATTTTATTTATTTTTGTCTCCTTTCAGATCCAGTAGTGTCATTCACAAAAGAAGAGAAGTCATTCTGCGTCCTAGAATACGCTAAAGCTGAACCATGGACACGTGTTTAACGCCAATTTCGTACAACGTTTACCAAGCAGGTACAAGACAGACGTTCCATTTTGAATTGGCATCCGAAATTTAAGGAGGAGGGGTGTTTGTGCCCGGCAAAGAGAACAGGACGCCCCTCGACTTCAGATGATACGGTTGAACAAGTTCGGCAAGCCTTCCAGCGCAGCCCCCAGAAATCCTTGCTGGGTTAAGGATTAATGAATGGGGTCTGTGTCCCTTTATGAAATAGAGGCCACGACATTTTGAAGGGGTTTGGTTTTGACGCCACGGAATATCAACTGACAAAAATACAAAGACAGTTCGACTGGGTTTGTTTTTTAAGACACAGAATACAGCAGGTACAAAACCGTCACCAATGATATTTTGTTTAAAGGGATACATCATGTATACGAAAACCAATGACACTCGCTAAGGGTTTGACTGAAATGTCACAGATTTTCAAAAAGCACAAACACCAGATGTCTAGATGGAGTTTGTTTTAAGTAATCAAAAAATTTCAAAGGCATAAAAACATCAAACATATAGATGGTCTTTAACGTCACAGAATATCATAGATATACAATTACCCACCGGCTTTTCAGGAAAACACACATCACCGAAGTGGTGTACCGCCGTCAGTGTACCCCACGTGGTGCTCTGTAGGCATTACTAAAGGGTGTTTACAGCGTCCCTTCGTCCCCTGGCTGCACCTAATTCTTAGCTTTTTACTTTACCTCCATGCCCTCTTTATTTCTTCAGTCTTTCTGTTCAACCTCTCTAACTATAACTGCGGGTTTTTTCCCAGTTCCACCTTTTGATCCTTGCAATTCATCTCATTCGTTTTCTGGATCTCTTCATCTTGCTGCCCAACCACTCTAACTCCCTCATTTCACTGCCTTAAACGCCGAATGGCCGAAAGTGCCTCAGTGCTTGGCTTCACAGTCTAATTTCGGAATTAGTCAGTCAGAGAAAAATGTAGTGGAATCCTTTAAAAATACATGATTAACTCAACTAAGCACTTAATTCACCTTTAACATCACTCGTTTGTTGCAAGAAAATAACACTAGTAACAGATGATTTACAAAAGGGACAAATGATGGAAGATGAGTCACTTTGCTCCAATTTCATTCCACGGTTATGGAATTCGTCTTATGCTCACACCATGAGGACAGATGATAAAAATAACTATTTGTTTTTATACCTATGTAAGTAACACCACGTCACTATATATATATAAATATATAAATATATATATATATATATATATATATAT
>NC_089741.1:25808991-25828991 GCF_040412425.1 Macrobrachium rosenbergii
GATGATGATGATGATGATGCTTTTGCAACCCGAACAGTTACCACAAAAAAAAGATGAAAAGTCAAAATATACAACAATTTAAATAAAGGCACGATCGACATTTCGGCAACAAAACGAATTCAAATTGTGGTTACGAATAATTCCTGCGAAAATTCAGTTGATCGCGTCAGCCTCTAAGTAAACCAGCCTCCTAGAGGATTCCCCACTTTATTAAATAATAGAGGTATATTAAATAGAAAAAACAAATAAATAAAACGGGCAAAATATACCGTCCTAAACGGATCACAACTTCGATAGATGGTAAAGTAGACTGAATATAAAAAAATAAAAAATACACCGAAGTTTCTTCGGCGCAATCGAGTTTTCTATACATCGTATAATCAAGGCCACCGAAAATAGATCTATCTTTCGGTGGTCTCCGTATAATTCTGTATGAACCGCGGCCAGTGAAACTTTAACTACGGCCCGGTGGTGGCCTGTCCTATATCGTTGCCAGACGCACGATCATGGCTAACTTTCCTTAAATAAAATAAAAACTACTGAGGATAGATGGCTGCAATTTGGTATGTTTGATGATTGGAGGATGGACGATCAATATACCAATTTACAGCCCTCTAGCCTCAGTAGTTTTTAAGATCTGAGGGCTGGCAGAAAAAGTGCGGAAGGACAGACAAAGCCGGCACGATAGTTTTCTTTTACAGAAAACTAAAAAGGAGGATAATATAAAACAACTGCACGTAATCAACTCATTAAAAATGATGATTTAACCAAACGTATAAAAACAAGTAAATGAATTTATGACTCGTTTGCTGTAAATCGGTTATGTCGCATCGGCTGTTTGATATCCTTATAATTAAATAAAAGTAAATATATATATATATATATATATATATATATATATATATATATATATATATATATATATATATATATATATATATATATATATATATATATATATATATATAACCTATGCGCAAAATTATGGGAGAAGTACATGAGTAGCGAATCGAGTGTGGAATGGCTGATGTTTGCAAATAGAGAACTCGGTACTGACTGGTGACGGTGAACAAAAACTGAGGCGTCTAGTGAAAAAGGTTTGAATGTGTTTGCAAAAGGAGAAAGCTGAAAGTAAACGTGAACATGACTTAGCATATGAAGATTAAAACACATCTAAAAGGTGGAGTCATGAACGTTGATTTGGAAGAAGGAAGAAGCGACGCAGTCGATTTGCAAAGGGTTTTGGGAGGAAATATAAAAATGATAGCAGTGTGAGAAAGATCAGAAGTTACAGAATAGGCAATGCAAGAAAGTTACAAGAGTATATATAAAAGTTTGGAAATAGGCCTGAAGTGTCTAAACCAGAGAGGGAATATAGCAAGAGACTGGAGAGCCAACTTTGATCTATGGAAACGACAAAAACGGGAAAAAGAAAGGTTGGAGATGTTAAAAGTTGCCCTACTAGCGCAATATATGTAATGTAAGAACGGCTACGATGAGAAATATGGAGACAATCTGACGTAAAAAGAAGGGATGGAACACACTGCTTTGAGAGGGTTTTGTCATGTGGAAAGGATGGAAGACGGTAGGTTGATGAAAAGAGTATATAGTTTCAAAGCGTCTATAGGAATAAAGAGAGGAAAACCTAATAAAGATGGAGCAGGGGGAACTGGAAAGGAAACGCCTTAACATCTAGGAAGTGTGTGTGTGTTTGTGTGTATGTGAGTGTGAGTGGAAGACAGAAGTGAATAGGGCACAGTGTGTAGGGAGATCAAAGTGCTTCTGATAATCCATCTGTTTAGATGTACGAAGCACTTAATTCTGTTGAATTTTTCTGCAAAGGAGGCCTATTTACGATTCCGGAGATGACGCGCGGAGGTGTTAGGGACCGATAAGTTTTTTTTTTGTTCTCTAGAGTCACTCCAACTCCCTCTCACTATTTGTTAGAAAAAACAGCATAATGTTGAAAAGAATGATAATAAATGTATGTAATATATATATATATATATATATATATATATATATATATATATATATATATATATATATATATATATATATATATATATACATATACATACATATAAATATATATATATATATATATATATATATATATATTTATATACACATATATATACACATATACATATATATATATATATATATATATATATATATATATATATATATATATATATATATATATATATATAGAAAAATATATTTACAATCAAACTCGAAAACGAAAATATATACAAACCACTACACCTAGAATCCCCAACGGATAACAACGTCATCCAAAATTCACAAACGTCCCCACGGCCCACCCCAGAAGGGCGAGACGCTGAAAATGTATTTTTCGTGATGAATCTTTAATCCTGGAAAGCGGAGCAACTATTAAACCAGAGTAAACAAAGACTCTCCTCTCCCAGGAGGGGTGGGGGTGGGGGAAGAGGGTTTCCCGAAGGCAGCGCGGGCATTCAATCATGCAACTTTAAGTGAAAGCAAACAGTCGCGTGACTTTGATGCCGAAAGTAAATCATTAATATCCTGCCAGGCTGATAAACTTCCAAACCTTGAGGAGATGGAAAATCGATGCCGTGCCCTTCGGAGGGAGGAGGGGCGGGAGTCTAAATTACTCTTCGGAGTTCGTCTGCGATGAAGGTGGTCTTCGCTGGACAGCGGAAAAATCATGGTGTATCTCTCTCTCTCTCTCTCTCTCTCTCTCTCTCTCTCTCTCTCTCTCTCTCTCTCTCTCTCTATATATATATATATATATATATATATATATATATATATATATATATATATATTATATAGATTATATATTATATATATATATATATATATATATATATATATATATATATATATATATATATATATATATATGATTTGTATATTTTGGATCTAAATAGATATGTGTATATATATATACATATATATTATGTATTCATATATATATATATATAAGTAAATAAATAAATATATATATATATATATATATATATATATATATATATATATATATGCATACATATCCAAAAAATACAAATCAAATTCAGAATACCGACAGACCCCACCAAAGTAAAATAAGTTCATTCTATTAATAATTTCAATATCTATACAAAAATACAAGACTGTAAGATTATAATTTTTTTTACCCGGCTTTCACAAGATCATTAAACTTGCTCCCACTAATGACAAAGAAACCAAATAAATAAAATTTTGGCCAAATCCAGGTCATGACAAAACTCTTGCCTTCCCACAATAACACCACGAATCCTCTTTCAATCTCTCGTTGAACCTCACTGATGTGAATCCATTTCATTTCTAAAATCTATCATGTAATTATACATATATCTCTGTTTGGGAACTAGATGAAAACCTGGAACTCGAAGTAATGACGTTCTTAAAAATTCATTAATTATTAAAATATTGTTATTATTATTGGTTATTATTATTATTATTATTATTATTATTATTTGAAGGAAGTAGATCATATTTTGAACTGATTCTGTTGAAAAGAATGGCAGTACCGGTTAAATTCACTTTATACAAAGTCTTTTCAATTCTCCTTGTTAACCTCTTTTCATCAGTGTTAACATCTGCTAATAGTTGGCCGATGTTCATAATATGGATAAAGGAAAGCTGGATTTTGTCAGGTTCATATCAGCATAAGGTAAATTCGGGAGAAAGTTAAACACGGAGGGGTGACTCCGTAGAGTTTCAGGACGCACCCCTACTGTGTTAAACTTCCGCCCGTGAGTCTACGAATAAAAACGTAACAGAATCCAGAATTCTTGCCTTGCCCTTATCCATATTATGAACCGGTCACTCTTGAGCAGATATTAGCACTGAAGAAAAGAGGAGTAATAAGAAGAATTGAAGCCACTTTCTCTAACGGAGGAATATGGATATAAAATAATAATAATAATAATAATAATAATAATAATAATAATAATAATAATAATAATAATAATAATAATGTAATAAAATCCACAACTATATAATAAACTATATTACCATGTAATTGTGGATTTTTATTACACATGCTGTTTTTCACTAGATTGTGAATTTCTTGGCAATAATAATAATAATAATAATAATAATAATAATAATAATAATAATAATAATAATAATAATAATACCTTCTGGAGCGACCTCCTCTAATTGCATGAAAGGGGAAAACAACAGCAATGCTGTACTAACTGACAATAAAACGAGAACAGCACCGATCGCCACAATGCATAAACGCCTCAGGCCAGTATTGCATTCCCCCATATCGAGGCAAATGACCTTCCAGGTACTTTCCCATTTCCAAATGACCCGACATCCCCTTCCTCGGGTATTAAGAGAGGGGTGGGGTGTGGGGGATGGGTGGGGGGGGACCCGTTTCAGCAGCTCGGCAGAGCGTCGACGCCCTATAAATAAGAGAGGAGGAGGAGGAGGAGGAGGAGGAGGAGGAGGAGGAGGAGGAGGAGGAGGAGGAGGAGGAGGAGGAGGAGGAGGACTACCCGCGCCTATCAAATCAACTTTGAAAAATGAATGAGTGTGGATGAATAATAACAAAGGGGCGTCCCTCACGAGGAGACTTTTATCTCCGTCCGAATGGATTCCCATCCCGCCGAAAGCGGTGCCAAAAGGCTCGTTCCGGGGGCACGCGCGTGGCTGTGCCCATAGCCCCGATAAAATAGGAAAATGGGCACGATAACTGGTACATTCTGGGCTTTTTATAGAGGCTCTTTACGGTTTTTTTCCTCGGCGCAATTTGCTAAGTGGGGCCCTTTATATTCATAAGGTGCGCCGCGCTGACGGCCGATAAACTTGCGCCCCGAGCTTAAATAATTGACCTGCAATAGACTCCTCAATTCCTTTCGTTCTGATTGCTTTACCATTTTTTATTCTGCATTGTCCTTACCGTCATTATTATCTTTTCGGTTATTTCATTAACAAATATTATACACTTTTTTCTTTTTGCACCATCAATACCATCATTATTATCTTTTTGGTATTCATCAACAAATATTAAAAACTTTTTTCATTTTGCATTATCAATACCATTATTATTATATTTTTGGTTATTTCATTAACAAATATTAAAAACTTTTGTCATTTTGCATTATCAGTACCATCATTGTTATCTTTTTGGTTATTTCATTAACAAATATTAAAAACTATTTTAATTTTACATTATCAGTACCATCATTATTATCTTTTTGGTTATTTCATTAACAAATATCAAAAACATTTTTCATTTTAAACTATCCTTACCTCCATTACCATCATTAGTGTTTTTTTTTTATTACATTTACAAATAAAAAATGTTTTCCCATGGTTCTAAGAATAACAAACGTAGAACGGAGAAGTAACTAATTTTTATGTAGAGGCCAATTAATTGTGGCCCTGTTGACTTGTGCAGTAAATTAACTACCTGTTGGTTAGACGATCGTGGTGGGTTGCTGACGGGGTAGAGAAGTCACGGGGCTGAAAACTTTATCCAAAAATATTTACTGATAGCCGGGAAAAAGAGGAAAAGTGTGGATGATGTCTGCGAATGAAAGGGACAAGTTTGAAGCTATTGAGGTGAAACGTACCTTATATTGTGCAAGAAGCAGTGATAGGACGAGAAATTTTGTAAAGTAGTAACAAAGGTTAGAACAGGTAAAATTATGCATCAGAGAGTTCTGAGACGGTCCGGTTGTATGGAAAGAAGTAGCTCAGTCTATGTTATGAGGAATATCAAAACAAACCTCCAAGGCAAAGAGAAAGAGAAGGGCTGCTCACTTCCCCCCAAAATCTCCCATGTAGGCGGAGCTTTGTCTACCTCCTCATTGCGTCAGTAAGTGAATTGCCGTAATAAGCAGGTACCTCCAAGATACGTCATCACCTACGTAGTTTCCCCAGGTGGGAGGCGACTCCACCCAATTGGGTAGACCTTGTCTCTCTTGGCTTGCACACCTCTACCTCAAAGTTTCAACTGACGAATAAAGCAATAAGAGTATGTCTGTACAAGACAATACTCAACAATCTCCCCTCAATTTATCAAAAAGTGGCTGTAAGTGGGTCAATGAATGGCTCTAGCCTTCGCAAAATTCAGCTGATTCGAAAGAGCTGGAGGTAAGGAAGAGGTTGCAAACACAGCTGCATCGAGCAGACGCTCGCTGCAGTCAGGGCGATGTCAACATCCCAGATGTCACAGAACGAGCGACTCCCCTAATGTGCTCGTGCTGGGATGTATTGGTTTGAGACGTAGCAGTCGATGAACCGATAACATACTGTACGACGCGGGATGAGGGTAACGTCGATTTACAAAGCAGACATAAACGGGAAACGACAAATGAGTGGATGGAAATTACAATTTATGAAGCAGACATGAAAGGGGAAAAATCAGTGGATGAAGTTATGGACTACATTTATTGAAATATTTCAACTGCACCGTCTAAAATACCGAAAGCCTTAGGTAAGGCGAATAACTGTTCTTGTAAATAAACAGGTAAAACATTTTCTTCGGCGCAATCGACTTTTCTGTACAGCCGCTACAGAGTATAATCAAGGCCACCGAAAATAGGTCTATTTTCCGGTGGTCTCGGTATAATGCTGTAGGAGCCAAGGCCCATGAAACTTGAACCACGGCCCGGTGGGGGTCTATTCTACAGCGTTGCCAGAAGCACGATTATGGCTAACTTTAACCTTAAACCAAATAAAAACTACTGAGGGTAGCGGGCTGCAATTTGGTATATTTGATAATGGGAAGGTGGATGATCAACATACCAATTTGCAGCCCTCTAGCCTCAGTAGTTTTTAAGATCTGAGGGCGGACAGAATAAAGTGCAGACGGACAGACAGAAAACTAAAAACATTCATAGTAATGTTAATAGTTCAAACACTTGCTGAAATGTTAATGCAACATCTTTTCATGGCAGACACCTCTTGGATAGAAGATTATTCCTAGAACCTTGAGAACAACAAACTAGTGATAACTGAACCTTAACCATGTCAGTAAAAGATATATATATATATATATATATATATATATATATATATATATATATATATATATATATATATATATATATATATATATATATATATATATATACATACATACATACATACATATATATATATATGTAATATATATATATACACACACACACACATATATATATATATATATATATATATATATATATATATATATATATATATATATATATATATATATATATATATATATATATATATATATATATATATATAAGGATCTCTATAAAATTAGATGACAACCCAGTTAGACCAGCTTTGGACATCACAATCTTTCACATTAATATAAAAAAATGGCATAGATATAATTCCCTCAATACGTTCTAACGCAAACGGCGATTTCGACATTTTTCGAACCTGAAATTGTCCAACTGAGAATTGGTGCTTTTAAGCAACAGGTGATGTTTTAGTCTACAACAAATAAAAGAGCAAAGGGCGTCGTGAAACAATAAAAAAAAACTACAGTTCAACTAAAGAATTGTTTTGTCGCGACTGTATACCAAAATTAACAATGCTGAACTTCGCTGCTGTGATGCGTCGGGAGTAATCTGTGGACGTGGACGAAGCACTTTTGTTGATATTAATACTGCCGCTTCTGTTTTTTGTTGCCATTTTATTTTTTACTGGACAACATCCTGAAGGTGAAACTATTGCAATAATAATAATAATAATAATAATAATAATAATAATAATAAAATACATAAAATAAATTGCCGTTAGACAATAAAGGAGATGTACAAAAGCGTTTCCTGTTAATAATAATAATAATAATAATAATAATAATAATAATAATAATAATAATAATAATAATAATAATAATAATAATAATAATAATAATAATAATTCGAATTTAAGTAGACCGCAAACTTCCGCTAAGTTTGGGCAATCTACCATCAAAATTAGTTCCTACTCAGAAAAAGTTATATTCACATCTCTCCCAAACACATATTTTTGGCCAGTCCCGTGGCTTACCTTTGGCATAACTATCATAAAATTCCTCCGCTATCTTACTAAGTTAATCTATATAATAAACAGACAGACACAAAAAAAATCAATCGTCTTATCAGAGGTAATGATCATTATTATGATAATCATCATTCAAGATTTATCACCATAATCCACATATTCATACTTCATAGAATGTGAAGTATGCTGCCAATTTTCGGAAGTCCCCCCAAATGTATCTTGCGGTTATATTGAAAGGTAAATAATTTAAGCGATAAATTGCCAATATATCACATCATTATAGAAATATATCTAAAGAAATATAACATAGTATAATGTAAGATCTCATTATGTTTCTAAAATTCTATTTGGATAAAAAGAAATCAAAGGCATTATGAGACCATATATATATATATATATATATATATATATATATATATATATATATATATATATATATATATATATATATATATATATATATATATATATATATATATATATATATATATATATATATATATATATATATATATATATATATATATATATATATATATAATATCGAGCCAACAAGTTCCTGGTTGATGTCCAACCATTACCAGATATTATGTTTACTCCGATTTTGTGATGATTTTCGAGTCAAATTATATACAATTACGCAAGCCCACGGAAATCTATTTTTAACCATATTTATCTAAATGTAACGTAATTGATTTTGATTTTCCTTTTCAATAACTTAGTTTAGCCCCGGCCTTCGAGTTAATTTTTTGAGCAACTTATGTTAATTGGCACGTATATTATTATTTTTTTGTGTTATTTTGAGAAGTTATATTTTGATGATTAATATATCTCTTTTTTATATAAAGTTCAGCATGGTCTCGTAATGCCTTTGATTTCTTTTTATCCAAATACAATTTTAGAAACATAATGAGATCTTACATTATACTATGTTATATTTCTTTAGATATATTTCTATAATGATGTGATATATTGGCAATTTATCGCTTAAATTATTTACCTTTCAATATAACCGCAAGATACATTCGGGGGGACTTCCGAAAATTGGCAGCATACTTCACATTCCATGAAGTATGAATATGTGGATTATGGTGATAAATCTTGAATGATGATTATCATAATAATGATCATTACCTCTGATAAGACGATTGATTTTTTTGTGTCTGTTATATATATATATATATATATATATATATATATATATATATATATATATATATAAATGTGTCTATATATGCCTGTACATACACATAATATATATACTCGATATATATATACACTATATATACATATATATTCATGACCAAGGTGTTTTATCAGCAGCTCATCAAACACCACTACCAAAACTACGCCATTTTCCGTCCCCTTTTTAGTTCGTCTCACTCTTCCTCCTATCGTTTTCTCAAATTGCGAGATCAATTCCAGGATCTTTCACTACGTCCTGCAGTCTCTCTTCACTATAACCAATTAGTACTGTATGTTCTGTAACAATTAAATATTCCGTTTTCTATGTGAGACTGGTTTTCGTAGCCTGCAACTTTGCACCTACGTAGAATGCCCGTTTTTTCTCTCTCTCTCTCTCTCTCTCTCTCTCTCTCTCTCTCTCTCTCTCTCTTCTTTATATATATATATATATATATATATATATATATATATATATATATATATATATATATATATATATATATATACATATATACATATATACATATATATATATATATATTGTCACTTTGTTGTGTTATTTTATAATTAGTCATTTATTCTATAAAACATATGAACTGTATATCCATTTAGTTTGTTTTCCTCCTCCCCGGTGGTTTGTCTGTTTAGTAATTGTCACTAATGACCATTCTGTCTTTTCATATTTTTGTGAGCGGTGCTGTCACCATGGCTGTGTCGGAGGTTCTTTCGACTGAAGGGAGCAGTTGATCTCTGAGCCTTATTACTCCTGGTGACTGCTATTTTGCTATATATTACTCATTATACTTCATCCAGCCTCATAAATGTCGAGGGGCTCTCATAGCCAAGGTAGATTTTTTTGGAATAGTCAGGCAATATTTGGACGTCCCTGGTTTCTGAGAATCATCCTTGTGGACGTATCGCTGTTGGATATATATTCATTTGCTTCATATATATATATCTAAAAGATCATATAACTCCAGTGTTATATGATTAAGGAGATCATGCTACTGTTTCGGAGGAGGGAAATTATCATTAGATTAATTAGTTTGTAATTGATATATTGTTCTTATATACCTTATCTGAACCCCTTATCTTTGTGGATGTATCTTTGCTTTTTTCTGTCTTAATTGGGTAAGTGTGTTGGTTTACAAATCTTTCAGGTTGATTGGTAAACTCATTAATAATTGTATTCTGAGGTTCAGGAATAACTTCTATCTGCATATTTTTTGTATTAAATTTAAGTGTTTTTTTGTGGTGTTTCGTTTTCCCCATGAATTGATTTTTGCATATTAATATTATTTGAGAGCTATTCCACTGACTGTGGACTTATACATAAAGTTATTTAATTTTTAGTAACGGAGGAAAAGGACTGTTATAATATATATATATATATACATATATATACATATATATATATATATATATATATATATATATATATATGTTTTTGTATGTATATATATAATATACATGTATACACATATACAGATATATATATATATATATATATATATATATATATATATATATATATATATATATATATATATATATATATATATATATATATATATATATATATATATACATATATATATATATATATATATACATACAAATATATACACACATACATATATAGCTTCTCCATATAATCGATATAAACATATTCAACTCATTTTTTTTAATCACCCAACTCATTTTTTTTTCACTCTAATGGAGAGGTGCATTCACGTGGGAGAAGAGCATAACTGGTGAGCAGATTACAAAGCATCCACACGAGAGAGAGAGAGAGAGAGAGAGAGAGAGAGAGAGAGAGAGAGAGAGAGAGAAGAGAGAAATGTGAAATTCCAAAGAGCTCACTCGCACGTACACTGGCATTAGTGAACGCGCCCTGAATTTCATGTTGTAGTTCCTTCACAGTTCTTTTCTTTCTATGCCAGTGGGCTGACGGCAGAATTGAGTCGTTCGGATACGATTTGTGGTTTTCAGTTCCGTAGTTAATAATAATAATAATAATAATAAATAATAATAATAATAATAATAATAATAAATAATAATTATGTATACCAATGAAGATATGGTTTATGGTTTTCAGTCCTGGTTTGTAAACACTGAATAATAATAATAATAATAATAATAATAATAATAATAATAATAATAATAATAATAATAATAATAATAATAATAATAATGATTACGGTTAGTTATTCCAGTGTAGAGATCATTTACGGTTTTCATTCCTATGATTTGTAAATATTTAATAATAATAATAATAATAATAATAATAATAATAATAATAATAATAATAACAATAATATGATTTCTGATTGAATAACAATAATAATAATAATTGCGGCTAGGGTTATTTTGTGAGGGCAGGAGTGCTCTGTGTGTGTGTTTGTGTGTGAGAGAGAGAGAGAGAGAGAGAGAGAGAGAGAGAGAGAGAGAGAGAGAGAGAGAGATAAATCACGTCGTAAAGTGCATGGAAATAAATGGTTGTCGTCACCTTTCGTAGCTACACCATTAAGAAGCAAATACCTTCATGCAAAATAATAATCATGAAATATACATTACACGTCATCCATATTTAGGGAAGAACACCCAACTGGACGAGTAATAAAAAAAACAGTAAATAAATAAATAAGATGTGAAACTGAAGCCCTCTCTCTTTTTTTTTCCATTTACGTTGAGCTTATTCTCTCAGGAATCAGAAGGAACCCCGTCCCCGGACAATTTTATCTGATGCAATTTTCTTAGGATCTCCTCCATTCCCGAGGACGACGGGAATGGGGGAATACGCATTACGTCCAAATCACGCACGTATTAAAAGCGGACAAAAGCGCAGCTATTTGCGCAGCCACTTACTTTAGATTTCCTGTGATATGAATACAAACTAAACCGTTTTAATATGTAGTAGACAGTTTAAAAATTAAAAATGAAGAAAATAAAATTTACTGCTAAGGCTGCACTTTTTTGTATCACATGTATTAACAGTATATAAATCTTATTTTCTTATTTTTTTAACTATTCCTACACAATTAAGAAATTCAGTTTGTATTCAGATTGTTACGATCTGGATACAAAGCAAATAACTTAAATATGTAGGAAACAGTTTCAAAATGAAGAAAATAAGATTTACTGTTGATACATGTGATACAAAAAAATGCAGCTATTTGCGCAGTCATTTCTTATAGATTTATACGCGGTCTTGTTATGAACTGAATACAAACTGAATCATTTCAATGCGTAAGAAACAGTTTAAAAATTAAGAAAATAAGCTTTAACGTTAAAATATACGAATCAAAAAAGTGCAGCCAATTCCTCTAGATTAATGCGCTGCCTTGTTACGATCTGAATAAACGTAACCATTAAAGCATGTAAGAAACAGTATAAAAATTAAAAAAATAAGATTTACTACTAATCCCTATCATAAAAAAACGATTACTGAAAGCCTTAAAGAAAACAAAAAAAAAAAATCCAAACGGAAGACTAATGCAAAACAGAGCAATGAATCTTTGTCTCAATTTGCAGACGACGACGCCGACGACTGCTGACAATTGACTTCGCTCGGTTCGGAACGGGTTCGGAATCACCCTGCTGCTGCTGATCGGATTTCAAGACGTTTCGAGCACAATTGAATCACGGGTCTGAGCAAGGACGCGGCGACGTCGGATTTAAACTGGATATCAAACTGTCAAGCTTCCATTCAGAGAGATTAAGCATTTTTAGGGTCCAATTCCTCCAAGGACGGAAATTAAATGAACTCCCAAGCGAGCGAACTCGCTCTTCCCTCTCTCTCTCTCTCTCCCTCTCTCTCTCTCTCTTTCTCTCTCTCTCTCTCTCTCTCCCTCCCTCCCTCCCATCAAGGTTATCTTTATTCAAGGAATACATAAAGTGAGAGAAAATGCTGACACCATCATTTTATGAGGGCTTTCCTTTCAGCCAATTATTATGCTTGGACCTCTGACTGTCTCTCTTTTTAATTCTATGCTTATTAACAGAATAAACAAGGTAGCAAGGAAGAAAGGAATATAGAAATAAAGCCCTAGGCCAAGCGCTGGGACCTATGAGGTCATTCAGCACTGAAAGCGAAATTGACAGTAAGATGCTTTGAAAGGTGTAACAGGAGGAAAACCTCGCAGTTGCACTATGAAACAATTGTTAGAGAGGGTGGAAAGTCAGATGGAAGAAAGAGAATATGAATGGAGGTAAATTGAAAGGAATGAAAGGTGTTACAGCTAGGGGCCGAAGGGACGCCGCAAAGAGCCTTAAGTCAAGGTCTCTAGACCTTGCCTTAAGTAATGCCTACAGTGCACCACGTGAGGTGCACTGGCTGCACTATCCCCCTACGGGGGTCATTGCTGAATGTCCTGTGAACATTATTTTCTTGGTGCAATGTTCTTTCATCAAGAATATCTGACTGCATCAACGAGAATCAATACTTGCGGTCTATCTTCTGAAAGGTAAAAACGATTAATAATTGTTTCAACTTAGATATAACGGTGTTTCTTGTAGCTCAGACGACAGATGAGCGAAAAGCCATCTTAGAAAACGAACCTGATTCCTCCGAGAAAAACAAAAAAGCTGTGAAAATATATTACAAATACAACAACAATATTTACAATGCTGGTCATGCATCTAATAGTCATGTAGAAAATACACAGAAGGAACGTATATCCATTTATTTAAATGATGCTTTCGAAAGAAGAGGAATAATACAAAATACCCAAGGCAAATTAAAATGACCGACGGCAGAATTAAATCAGATCAGAAATAGTTGTTTTTCGATTCAGATCTGAAATGTGTTAGATATATATAATAATAATAATCAGAGTCGACATCACTAAGACCAATACGAGTATCTAAACCATGCACCGTAATAATCAGTGACAGATTCAAGGACCTTTTCTGGTGCTGAGAGAGAGAGAGAGAGAGAGAGAGCAAAAAACCAAAAAATAGAGAAACCAATGCAGAAATTCATAAATGGGATTGGTACTGTGTGTGTGTGTGAGAGAGAGAGAGAGAGAGAGAGAGAGAGAGAGAGAGAGAGAGAGAGAGAGAGAGAGAAAACCAATGCAGAAATTCACAAGTGGGTTTGGTACTGAGAGAGAGAGAGAGAGAGAGAGAGAGAGAGAGAGAGAGAGAGAGAGAGAGAGAGAGAGAGAGAGAGAGAGAGGACCAATGCAGAAATTCACAAGTGGGTTTGGTACTGAGAGAGAGCGAAAAACCCTCCCAAAAAATAGAGAAACCAAAGCAGAAATTCATAAATGGGACTGTGGAAACTAGGGGGAGATGGTATGGTCGGGGGGCGTGGAGGGGGAGTCCTCTCTGAGAGCTTCGGAGCGAAGGCAGGAGGCAGAGACAGACGACAATATCAATGATAACAAAGGGCTTTCGTACGTTTCATCGAAATTGTTGTGTCTTAAATCTTAGCGTCTAAGTCAACTCCGCACCAGTAATTAAGCCCGACGTCAGCGAGAGCTGCGCTGTGCCATTTACACAGATATCACTCTCCGGCGGGGCCCAGAGGATTGTGAAGTCTTAATACCCGAAACACACGAAGGTCTTAAACGCAATCATTCCTGCGCGGAATAGGATATTTACTGAAGCAATCAAATGGGACGACTGCAAGAATTAAAACGGAGTGTATACGACCGAACGGTGCCCAAGGCTGGGGGGTTGGGGGAATGATTTGGTCCTAACAATAAAGATGATGTTGATGAAATACTTAACAAACATCATTACTATTGTTAATATTTCTTCCATGAACGCGGAAAGGGGAAATAAAATTTGTTACAGTAATGAGCCTTAAAATATTTTATCGTCCAATGTCAACGCCGATTTTCCGCTAAAGGCACATTTTTCAGCTACTAGACAAACTCTCTCTCTCTCTCTCTCTCTCTCTCTCTCTCTCTCTCTCTCTCTCTCTCTCTCTCTCTCTCTCTCTCACTATATATCTTTACCATCACCTCTTGCTCACTGTATCGTGACATGAACACACTTGCAGGGAATATCCCAAAGGTATATAAACAAACAAGTAAAAAATGAGCTGAAGTTTCTTCGGCACAGTCGAGTTTTCTGTACAGCGTATAACCAAGGCCACCGAAAATATATCTATCTTTCGGTGATCTCGGTATAATACTGTATGAGCCGCGGCCCATAAAACTCTCAGCCGGTCGTGGTGGCCTGTGTTGGTGCGTTGCCAGAAGCACGATCATGGCTAACTTTACGGACGGACAGAGAAAGCCAGCACAATAGTTTTCTTTTCAGAAAACTAAAAAATGACAGTGAGACGTAAAAATAAAATGTCTAATTGACACCTATTACACCTTATAAAGGTGTAATAGGCGTAAAAACCATCTATTGCATGCTGCCGGTAAGTGGTCATGCGGTTGCAAGCCTTACGGCATCTCTTCCCTTTCAGAAACTCGTCCCTAACGGGAAAAGCAATCTATGACGACTCTAAGAAATTCCCAAGACCCGGGTTGGATTTGAACTGTCGAAGAGGCCACAGGCCTAACGTGTAGGTGAAGGGAAAGCACACGACAGACGCACACACATACATACATACATACATACATATATATATATATATATATATATATATATATATATATATATATATATATATATATATATATATATATACTGTATTAACGCTTAAATAATCACTGTAGATGCACCCTTTGACAATTGACCATCTGGTATTCTTGTTCTTTTTGTTTACTTGTAACCATCCTTTCATCTGTGTCTCATTTGTGCCCAGACGATGCGTTAATAAACGTGAAAGCGCTTGGTACTGAACTTCTGCCTGTCATTTTCCTTTGGGATTTGATATATATATATATATATATATATATATATATATATATATATATATATATATATATATATATATATATATATATATATATATTATATGTGTGTGTGTGTATTATTGCTTCTCTCTCCTGACAGACTAAGTAATAGCTAGAAATAAGCTAAGAAAACATTCTCACCAGTTTCGACAGACAAAACTACTTATAAGAGTTGAACGTTAAAAAGACATCTGGGAAACCATATCTGATATGAACAAACCTCTAAAACCACGAATTCAGAACACTTTTCTAAATCTTCATACGGTCATCTATGTCAAGTGCAAACTTCAACAGGAGCTAGACACACGATTAATACACACCCTTCCAAAACCTAAGGTATTTTATGCTCTCCCCTTTTCAATAAAAATAAAATACCCTGAGGCATCTGCAACATAACCAAAGTCTCCTTTGGTAATTTGCAGATGTCAGCCATTAAATTCTTACGTAAAAAAAAAGAAACTCGTCTCTTACATAAACGGAAGGAATTTATAAGTTTATTACTTAAAAGCCGTGATTTAGCCAATTTATTCCACTTCCGACGCCAACACGCCTCGCCTGAATTATTCATTATGGAAATACAAAATACCCGGAAAGTAAAATTCTGGGCTGAAGATTTAAATTTCTTTCTGTGGAAAGTCCTTAACAAAACAATTTATTATTTTTTCGACGCAAAAAAAAAAAAATGTTTCTGTAGAAAGTCCTTGAAAAAAATATTTTTTTCGACGTAAAAAAAAAATTCTGTAGAAAGTCCTTGAAAAAAAATTTTTTTCGACGTCAAAAAAAAATTCTGTAGAAAGTCCTTGAAAAAATTCTTTTTTCGACGTCAAAAAACAAAATTTCTGTAGAAAGTCCTTGAAAAAATTATCTTTTTCGACGTCAAAAAAAAAAAAAAAAAAACGTGGCACTGTTTTTGTTTGTCATTCAGATTCCGGTGCAGTCACTCCATTATCATTGTTGTTCAGTGCCTGTCAGTGCCATATCAGTAATGGATATTGTAAATCATTACAAATCTATCTGCGCCAGATGTGACATTTATAGCCATTGGCAGCTGTATGATTCTGATTGATGTGTATCGCCCGCCGGCAACGCGCCAAACAGTGATACGTGGGAAGGCCGATTTCACTGTTATTCAAAGCGCACAGTGTTGTTGATGCCTCTGCGAGAATTAGGGTGGGCCACTGCTTACTACCAATTTTGGTATATTTGTAGTAACATTTGATCATGAACATATGTATACAATCAATCACAGCTTACATATGTACTTAGGCGTCAGGTTTCAATTTTCATTTGAAGCAAATATTTTATAAAATTACATATGCACTTTTATGAATACATACATACGTACATACATACATGCACATTCCATATATATACATATATGTATATATATATATATAAATATATATATATATATATATATATATATATATATATATATATATATATATATATATATTAATATATATATATATATATATTATATATATATATATATATATATATATATATATATATATATATATATTCATATATATATATATATATATATATATATATATATATATATATATATATATATATATATATATATATATATATATATATATATATATATATATTTATATATATATATATATATATATATATATATATATATATATATATATATTATATATATATATATATATATATATATATATATATATATATATATATATATTAGATATATATATATATATATATATATATATATATATATATATATATATATATATATATATATATATATATGATTTTAGTATTTTATGTAAAGCTCGGTTTGAAACCGAGATAAGACTTAGAGACATTTTATATACAGAAAATAAATCCGGGCTTGAAAATAGATACCTCTGCCTTCAGCAAGAAAGTATTCTAGTCTAAACTGATTTTTATCATTTTCGATACGTTGATGTTTTATTTTGGCATAAATATGTAGTTTTTTTTTTTTTCAACAGAACCTGAATGCAGACAGTTGTCCGAAACGTTGTATCACAGAGTTTGAATAATGGAGAGACACGAATGTTGAGGTTTGTTTTCGCGTTGCAATTCCTCACCCGGTTAAGATTTCCCTCATTTGAATATTACGCCACAACAATCAATCGTCGAGCGTACATTTATTATAATAAGGAGAGAGAAAACAGTGAAACATGAATTGGGTAGATTTCATGTTGGTAAACATCACCTGCAGGAGCGAACTGATGTGTGTAAGGGCGACTTCCTGAAAATATTCTGATCATTATTTGAAGTAAGTAAAAAAGACGCCGAAGTGTCTTCGGCGCAATCGAGTTTTCTGTACAGCCGCTACAGCGCGTACTCAAGGCCACCGAAAATATATCTATCTTTCGGTGGTCTCGGTATGATGCTGTATGAGCCGCGACCCGTGAAACTTTAACCACGGCCAGGTGGTGGCCTATCCTATATCGTTCCCAGAAGCATGATTATGGCTAACTTTAACCTTTAATAAAATAAAAACTACTGAGGCTAGAGGGCTGCAATTTGGTAAGTTTGATGAGTGAAGGGTGGACGATCAGCAGACCAATTTGCAGCCCTCTAGCCTCAGTCGTTTTTAAGATCTGAGGGCGGACAGAGATAGTGCGGACAGAATAACGTGCGGACAGAAAAAAAGTGCGCACAGAATAAAGTGCGGACGGCTACAGAAAGCCGGCACAATAGTTTTCTTTTAAAGAAAACTAAAATTAGTGATCAAGAGAAGTAAATATAATTAAAGGAGATTTCGTTAAGAATGGCGCGAGAAGGTCAGATAAAGAGGAAATGGATGAAATATCGGTTACGGCTAAAGGGAAAAGTGGACAGAGTTGATAAGGATTATGTAATATAATAATGATATGGTCACAGGGTCACTGGAAAGTGTTTGTGGGTACAGGAGGGTAGAAACTGGGTATAAAGATAGCAAGAGCAAGAGGTGGAGTGAAAAATGAGGGGTTCACCGAAGAAAAAATGGAGTACTGGCATACAGGAAAGAGAATGTAGTGACTGAGAAGAAAATGCAAGGGGCAAGCGAGGAGAGAGCTTCCGGGGATAAATTGTTCTCCTGGGAAGTTAAGGAAGAGTAAAGGTTAATGAAAAAATGGACCTCAGAACAAAAAAAAAAAAAAAAAAAAAAAAAAAAAGTGCCGAGAGACACTAAAGTGAATGCAGTCCTTTGTCCGTGATACGATTAATTTCTGTTTCTGGATAGACAGTGCCTGAAATGAAAGCATTCCTGGGTCTATGAAATGCATTTTAGTTTTCCGAAAAAGAAAACTATCAAGGTGTCTTTGTCTGTCCGTCCGCATTTTTCTGTACGTACTTCTGTCCGCTCTCAGGTCTTAAAAACTACCGAGGCTAGAGGGCTGCAAATTGGTATGTTGATCATCCACCCTCCACTCATCAAACATACCAAATTGCAGCCCTCTAGCCTCAGTAGTTTTTTTTTTATTTTATTTAAGGTTAAAGTTAGCCATGATTGCGCGTCTAGCAACGTTATAGGACGGCCACCGTGGTTGAAAGTTTTAAGGCCAGCAGTTCATACAGCATTATATGCTGTGCAGAAAACTCGACTGCGCCGAAGAAACTTCGACGCATTTTTTATTTGATTATAACATTTGCTGAATTTGGAAGGCATAACAGAGGCAGAGCATAATAAACACTGAGGATGTAAGGAAGGAAATGAAATTGAGAGGTCAAAATACTGGGAAGGAACCAGAGTGTTGATGAGATTATTTTTCAGATGCTGCAGCAAGGGGAAGATAGCGTGGCCCAGCGGCTGACCTAGGTTTGTAAGGTATGTTTGGAGAGGGAGAGATGAGCCAGAAAAATAACTGCTCCCATGCATAAAGGTAAAGATGATACAGCTGTGAGAATTTTTTGAAGGGGCATAATGTCATTCAACCCCTGGGT
>NC_089741.1:25831491-25886491 GCF_040412425.1 Macrobrachium rosenbergii
ATTGATTGATTTATGATTACTAACACTTGCGTCACAATATCTACGTTATTGACGCCGTAATAAAATTAAAAAGTATAAAAAAATCAACAGGAGTTCCATAAAAGAAAAGTCTCTCGCCCTCTGTGTGTGTGTGTGTGTGTGTGTATATATATATATATATATATATATATATATATATATATATATATATATATATATATATATATATATATATATATATATATATATATATATATATATATATATATATATATATATATATATATATATATATATATATATATATATATATATATATATATATGATATCTGTAAATACCTAAATAGTAAGGAAAGCTAAGTTATTCACTGATGAATGCAATTGCTTTCTATAAAAGTATTGCATTACTGATAATGTACATTAGTACAATCATAAAAGCATACAATTCAGGGCACGAAATGATAACTAATAGCCAACAATAACAACACCATAGCATTTTTTTTTTCAGCAGATCTTCTCAAGTGGACAGCTTCCTAATTACGCAGTATTCTACAACGACGTATCATTATACTAAATTGCACGAAACTACTTAATAGCAGCATAGCAATTAGCAGCAATTAACCCAACAGGTACCGGCTAGTCTACGCCAGCTACAAAAAATGGCAAGTTTCTCCTCTCCCCAAGTATATACTGTATATATTCTCGAGAAGTCAACAAAACCGTACATAGCAACAGTTAACTGTATGATGTTGATGGCCTGCTTGGAATCCATCAGTTGGTGTTGTACCATAAGGTAAATTCATTACCGGATATCATTAACCACATGTAATCTTAGAGTGGGGAAATGTTAACAGCTCCGAAGAAAATTGCACTTTGTTTAATTACGTCACGAGGCAGTAATGTTACATCGTGGGTACAGTTATTATATCACAATTCAAATTTACCCTCCAAAGCTAAATAATATAGCATGTTAAGTCTGGAATACCTATTACCGAAAATGCTGTGAGCAAATTTTATGTATGTCAAACACGGCATACTCTTTTTTGTTCAACAATGAAATTCAGTAATTTAGTTTGACAAACACTTTTTCAAATCTACTGCAATATAAACACACAGTTAATGAAGTGACACAAAGCCTACGTTATTGACAAACAACGGAAATTTAAGCACTCATTTCACACGAATTCAAAAGTCGATTTTATGCTTATACATGTATGCATGTATGTATGTATGCAGTATGCATGTATGTATATACATATACATTCACAAAATTATGAAAGATAATATTACATCAAAACCTAAAACAACATACTGATTCTTTATTACCAATACCTTCATAAACAAGTTCCATCGTATGAATGCAAGAACGATCATATCGCAGTTACATCTATTGCCTTATATATATACATACACACACACACACACACACACACATATATATATATATATATATATATATATATATATATATATATATATATATATATATATATATATATATATATATATATATATATATATATATATATATATATATATATATATATATATATATATATATATATATATATATATATATATATATATATATATATATGTATATATATGTATATATTTCCAGTAATAAAATGGAAGTCATAAAGTGTAAAATACAGCCTTTTCAATGCTCGCGAAACCTCATCTATCTTCGAAAAAGACGCGAAACAGTTATTATTTTTCCAGGTCAGATTCAAATCAAGAAAGCGCTTATTGTCGACTACCCTAAACTCATAGCAAACTCACGCCCTCCCCTTTAATCAAGACTGATGCGTCTTTCATTCCTCCTCCTCCTCCTCCTCCTCCCCTTCTACTCCTCCTTGGCATCACCTCCTCCTCCCCCACTTCTTCTCCTTCTTCTTCTTCTTCTGCTCTTCCTCAGACTCCTTCCCCTCCCCTCTTGTAAATTTACTTTACCAAGACCATCTGTGCCTGCAGTAATTCTTCTTCCTCCTCCTCCTCCTCCTCCTCCTCTCTCTCTCTCTCTCTCTCTCTCTCTCTCTCTCTCTCTCTCTCTCTCTCTCTCTCACACACATACCTCATGTGCTTTGTTACTGTAAGACTATTCACTAAAGCTTCCTAGGAAAGGTATAACTCTGTAACATCTGTGCTTAGCCGATTATTCGAGTTACTATGGGTGGGTTCTGTTTACTTCTCAACTTACGTGATCTTCATTCAGCAAATGCGTATAAAACAAAACATATTTTAAATTGAAGAGTTTCTCTCTAACCTTTCCCTAGCGTACGTTACACACACACACACACACACACACACACACACACACACACACACACACACATATATATATATATATATATATATATATATATATATATATATATATATATATATACGCACATATACATATATGCTATTTGGGTATATTTTCTCTCTTATGCAGTCTATACTGAGGTTAATGTCATTGTTCGCAAATACTGTCTTTTTATAAAGACTGAATCAGTCTATACTTCTGAAAAGAAAAATATGTACAGATTGATTCAAAGTCTTGATATAAAGATACAGTACAATCTGTGAACAATGCCATTAACTTCTCAAATATATATATATATATATATATATATATATATATATATATATATATATATATATATATATATATATATATATATATATATATGTGTGTGTGTGTGTGTGTGTGTGTGTGTGTGTGTGTGTGTATACTAAGTAGATGAGGGCAGGGCAGGAACACACAGGAATTTGACTTTATTGCATCCTCAGAGAACGGTACAATAGAAAATAAATAGAGTTTGAAAAAGATAAAATTAGAATTTATAGTTACCTATAAGTAAAATTAACAAGGGATATCTGAGGAGCAAAATGAAACCAATTCTGACTTTTGAAGAGCAAAATGAAACAGATTTCTGAGGAGCAAAATGATACTGAGTCTGAGGGATTCCTGAGGAACAAAATGAAACCGATTTCTGAGGAGCAAAATGAAACTGATTCCTGAGGAGCAAAATGACACCGATTTCTGAGGAACAAAATCAAACTAATTTCTATGGAGCATATGAAAAATGATGTTTGAGAACCGTAAAAGACGCCTCACCTAACAGAATGCAATTGGTGGGAGTTGGGAAATGATCAGGCTTTCGAAGATTCTAGTTGAATAATGTCTGATTTCCTCAACATGCAGTTTGCGGTTCACAAGCAAATTTACATTGGTTCCTTTCCAGAACATTGGAGGGTAGGCACATTTTTTTGAAAAACTTCGAAAAAAAGTGGAAAACTAGTGGTCTATAATAAAATAGCGAAAGAAAAACATTCTACAATCAGAAATTGGAAAATACTACTTTATGATTGGACTGGAAAAAAAAAATTCTAAGATGAGCAATAAAATGAATGCTTGTAGGGGTTTAGGTTAAGATGCAAGAGTCACGTTAGGTTAGGTTAGGTTATTCAGCAAGACTAGATAATCAACCTGAAGTGCATTCGGTCATTCCTTTCATCACCATTATTATCTGTTCATCTTTTTCTTGTCAGGAAATGTTTTCAGCTCTGCATGTGACCTGTACAAAACAATTTTGATGATTGTTACCGCAATTCAGTGTCACTATTTCCAAACACTTTTCAGAGCACGCAAGGAACTAACTTTTCTGACACCCTGTGGCATCAGTGCTCCACTTCCATTTTGTTGTGATGTCATGTTACAGAAATCAATCAATTATCCAATCCCACTCCCGGAGGAAAACTTGAAACTTATTCAGGCAAGCACAACATGAATCTGAACCACTCAGAAGATGCTGTCAAAAGCGCAGAATCGTTTCTGACGTAAACAAACATTTTTATTCCTTCGTGAAAAAGATATTTTTATTCCTTCGTGAAAAAAAGTCGATATGTTCTTAACCAGGCTACACAGTCAATATTCAATACTCCCAATTTCGTGCATGATTTTACTAATTATTTACAGAAAGACTTCCATAGATCTGGCTCGAAAAGACTACGGAATATGCAGTTGACCTGGCTTGTGCTGAAACTCGTAACTGTCGTTTTACAACAGTCGTAAAGAGCTTAATTTATATTCAGAATGCTATGAACATGTAACCACAACAGCACCAGTTATAAACACGGTTATATTGTAACAATTTGAATGATTATATTGTCGGTAAGTAGATTATTGGAGTCTTCCCGCAAGTGCGTCTTCACTTTCGCCATCAATATTGGCTGCTTTGGGTAAACTCTGGCAACAAGATGCCAAAAGATGTCTGGAAATCTACCGTTGTGACAACATCTCAAGTTTACTTTCCGTTGGGTGGGTGGAAGGCGGGTGGGATGATGACTTGGAAGTACGCGTACAAAGTAAAGATGTACTCTCAGGGAAGTGGGAAGATCCATATGTACGAATATTTTCATATTACCTCCTGAGGATTTTACTAATGCATGCCCTGAAGATACCTAATAACTGGGGATAACAAGTAAAATATGCGCCGAAGAAATCGCGTTTTCTGTACAGCGTATAATTAAGACCCCGGCGGTCTCGGTATAATGCTGTATGAGCAGCGGCCCATGAATCTAACCACTGCCAGACGGTGGCCTGTCCTATATCACTGCCAGATGCACGATTATGGCTAACTTTAACCTTAAATAAAATAAAATCTACTGAGGCTAAAGAGCTGCAATTTGATATGTTTGATGAGTGGAGGGTGGATGATCAACATACCAATTTGCAGCCCTCTAGCCTCAGTAGTTTTTAAGATCTGAGGGCGGACAGAAAAAGTGCGGACAGAATAAAGTGCGGAGGACAGACAAAGCCGGCACAATAGTTTTCTTTTACAGAAACTAAAAATAAAGCGTCCATAGAAGTGAAGAATAGTCTTCATATTTCGCGTAACTTGCGCGTTTGAAATGTACCAAATAATTCAAGAGAATCTTTTTCTAACCAATTGCAAAACCAGCTCAGCCTCGTGGGGCGGGGAAGGGGGAGAAGTGCCGTCAGTGCACCTCATGCGGTGCACTGTAGGCATTGCTCAAGGTTCTTTGCAGCGCGCCTTCGGCCCCTAGCTGCAACCCCTTTCGTTCCTTTTACTGTACCTCCTTTCATATTTTCTTTCTTCCATCTTACTCTCCAGCCTCTCCTAATAACTGATTGATAGTGCAACTGCGAGGTTTTCCTCCTGTTACACCTTTCAAACCTTTTACTGGCAATTTCCGTTTCAGCGCTCAATGACCTCAAAGGTCCCAGTGCTTGGCCTCTGGCCTAAATTCTGTATTCAATTCAATTCAGTTCAAAATCAGCTCAACTTCATTGGGCTACTTGGTGGCTACTGTAGAGAGCGAATCCAAATATCTAGAACTAAGCAAAAATCTACTAAATCTATCTCTTCAATAACCCCGATAAATACTCATAACTTGAACTACCCAAACACATTGTCAATGACAGGCATAGGATTAAAACAGATTAATAAAATATAGAATTTAATCCAAAGGCCAAGCGCTGGGACCTATGAGATCATTCAGCGAAGAAAGGAAAACTGACAGTAACAAGGTTTGAAAGGTGTAACAGGAGGAAAACCTTGCAGTTCAACTATGAATCAATTGCTAGGAGAGGGTGAAAGAGAATATGAACGGAGGTACAGTAAAAAAAATGAAAGGGGTTGCAGCTAGGGGACGCTGCAAAGAACCTTAAGTAATGAGCGATGAAAGTAAAACTGAGAGTAGGAGGTCTGAAAGGTGTAACAGGAGGAAAACGTCGCAGTTGCACTATGAATCAATTGTTAGGAGAGGGTGGCAAGTAGCATGAAAGAAAGAAAATATGATGGAGGTGCAGTAAAAGGAATGAAAGGGATTGCTGCCCGGGGCCGAGAAGACGCTGCAAAGAATCTTTTTAAGTAATGCCTGCAGTGCACCGCGTGAGGTGGACAGACGGCTTTACCCCACTACGGGGTAAAACAAATTAATTTCTCTATCCTGCCAAGCAAATCCAACGAGCTTCCGGCCAATATACAAAGACTCATCTAAAACGGGAAGGTATTCTCAACACAATGCGACCTTTGCCAAATTTCATTCTATGGCGCAGCATAAATACAAGCCCACACACACACACACATGCCAGACACAAGTGCGGAAATTCATTAATAACTTTAAAATAAAAAGAAAAATTCTTCGCCCCCATGCGAACACCAACACAAAGGGGAATAATCACAATAACACTGGCTATCGCTCGAGTTAAATAGTCAAGTGACAATTTTCCCACGCCGGGAAAAAGCTTTCGTGATTTTCTATTGGTGCAAAACACGCGACCAATGTGTGTGCGTGTGCGTGTCATCTTATGAACACAAATATTAACGTTATCTCAAAGCCTGCACAATTTAGAATGCGAGGGAAAAAGTATGTATGTACGTATGTATAGGTATGTATAAGTATGCGTTCGTAATATTTTATATGTATGTATGTATGTATGTATGTATGTATGTATGTATGTATGTATGTATGTATGTATGTATGTATGTATATATATATATATGTATGTATGTATATATATATATATATATATATATATATATATATATATATATATATATATATATATATATATATATATATATATATACATAAATATATTTAGCCCACGCGTTCAACACAAAACAAAATGGTTTTCAAACTATTTAGAAATATTTGCTTTCGCGCGAAACTTTGCCTTAGGAGAAAAATCAGCTACCAGCAACTGAACTCTAGGAAATGGGTTGATTGAAATCAAATACGTTTCACCTTCATATTATTCATAAAAAACAGTTAGTCTTCCATTTACCAGACATCCCGCCGGTGGCGTTCTTATTTTTAGAGCGATCAAATTTATTTATTTCATGAATACCGATTCCAAGAAATTCTAAGTGCAATTGAAAGGAAGAAGATCATACGTTTTCTGAAACATTTACTTGAAAGTGTTTGTTATTTTGTCCTTAGCTATAAAAATGATTTCCTGTAACATACCTTATTCGAGCTCAAACTTCAAATCTGTTTCAGTTAGAAAATAACTGGGTTTTTTTTACAGGTGATTTTCAGCAAAAGCGCGCGCACACACACACACACACACAGAATGAAAATAGGAAAATCATATTTTAATTGGACTGTGGCAACGAAGGCAGGACTGAACGAAATAAACGCACGAAATACAGGAAAATCAGAAATTAAAAACTGGTCTGTTGAAGTAAAGGACATAAAAAGGACAAATCACGGGGGGCAGTTTTGCTTAGTCAACACACGGCGCGATTTATGAAGCAGACCAGGATCCGACTGTATTTTTCGCGAAAGCTATGATGTTCAAACATTTTCTTCCCTGAAGTCGAATATTGCTGATATTTCTGCGGGAGTTATTTCAGTTTGAGAGAAGTTCCGAATTTATTTCTAGGAGTGCAGTACCTAACACCTTCTTTCCCCCCACCCCCAACACCCAACCATCCCTCCTTCGGAAATCCTTTAAGGTTTTACAGATTTTTTTTTTTTTATTTGAAAATAGTTTTGGATTCGAAAGCCTGTCATTGCAATGCAAAATTTAAGTAAAGATGCAGGAAGCGCCCCCCGCCTCTCTAATTTTATTTGAAAAAATTTATTAGCAACCCCAAAGGCTATTTATTCTAAAGGCTTCTAAATCTGTAAAGTGCACACCTGCTAATGAAATATGTCTGGAGCCTGAAGTCAAAACCTGTATTTTAGGCCTCCTCTAACAGCGCACTCAGGAACAAATTCGATCAATTTCGAAAATCGAAACAAAAAGAAGAGTCAAATACCAAACTTACAAGCCTCTTATACGAAAGTTATTATACCAAAAATTCTGAGAATCAAATTAGTTCTGCAAAACGGAAAACAACGGAAAACACACCCAGTTAAAATCCTGCATTACCAAGGCATTTAGAATAAAGCTCTTGCAAAATCAATTCTGAGAATTCAATCAATTCTGCAAAAAGGGTCAAAAGCTAATTACAATCCCGTAATCAAGACGCCGAAATAAAAGCTCTTATAATATTGATTTTGAGAATTCAATCGGTTCTGCAAAAGGCATTAAATCAAATTACAAACCTCTGTCACAAAGGTAATCAGACGACAGATCATGTCAAATCAATTCTGAGAATTCAACAGCTGCGCAAAAATGTCAAAAGCCGAATCACAAGCCTTTTATTACCGTGGCACCCGGACGAAAATTCATGTGATGTTAATTCTGAAAATTTAATTACCGTGCCACTCAGACGAAAGCTTATGTGATGTTAATTCTGAAAATTTAATTACCATGGCACTCAGATGAAAGTTCACGTGATGATAATTCTGAAAATTTAATTACCATGGCGCTCAGACGAAAGTTTATGTGATGTTAATTCTGAAAATTTAATTACCATGGCACTCAGACGAAAGTTCATGTGATGTTAATTCTGAAAATTTAATTACCATGACACTCAGACGAAAGTTCATGTGATGTTAATTCTGAAAATTTACTTGACACGGCACTCAGACGAAAATTTGTGATAATTCTGTAAATTTAATTACCATGGCACTTAGACGAAAGTTTAGGTGATTTAAATTCTGAAAATTTAATTACCATGGCACTCAGACGAAAGTTTATGAGATGTTAATTCTGAAAATTTAGTTACCATGGCACTTGACGAAAATTTACGTGATGGTAATTCTGAAAATTTAGTTACCATGGCACTCAGACGAAAGTTTGTCATGTTAATTCTGAAAATTTAATTCCCATAGCATTTAGACGATTTGTGATGTTAATTGTGAAAATTTTATTACCGTGGCATTCACACGAAAGCTTATGTGATGTTAATTCTGAAAATTTAATTACCATGGCACTCAAACGAAAGTTTATGTGATGGTAATTCTGAAAATTTAATTACCACGGCACTCAGACGAAAATTTATGTGATGGTAATTCTGAAAATTTAATTACCATGGCACTCAGACGACAATCTATGTGATGGTAGTTCTGGAAATTTAATTACCATAGCACTCAGACGAAAGTCTATGTGATGTTAATTCTGAAAATTTAATTACTATGTCACTTAGACGAAAGTTATTATGATTTAAATTCTGAAAATTTAATTACCATGACACTCAGACGAAAGTTTATGTGATGGTAACTCTGAAAATTTAATTGAGATGCACTCAAACGAAAGCTTATGTAATGTTAATTCCGAAAATTTAATTACCCTGGCACTCAGACGAAAGTTTACGTGATGTTAATTCTGGAAATTTAATTACCCTGGCACTCAGACGAAAGTTTACGTGATGTTTATTCTGGAAATTAAATTACCATAGCACTCAGACGAAAGTTTATGTGATGTTAAGTCTGAAAATTTAATTGAGACGCACTCAAACGAAAGTTTATGTGATGTTAATTCTGAAATTTTAATTACCCTGGCACTCAGATGAAAGTTTACGTGACGTTAATTCTGAAAATTTAATTACCCTGGCACTCAGACGAAAGTTTACGTGATGTTTATTCTGAAAATTAAATTACCATGGCACTCAGACGAAAGTTAATGTGATCTTTATTCTGAAAATATAATTACCATGGTATTCAGACGAAAGTTTATGTAATGATAATTCTGAAAATTTAATTACCCTGGCACTCAGACGAAAGTTTATGTGATGTTAATTCTTAAAATTTAATTACCATGGCGCTCAGACGAAAGTTTATGTGATGTTAATTCTGAAAATTCAATTACCATGGCTCTCAAATGAAAGTTAATGTGTTAATTCTGAAAATTTAATTAAGATGGCACTCAGATGAAAGTTTATGTACTGTTATTTCTGAAAATTTAATTACCATGGCACTCAAACGAAAGTTTATGTGATGTTAATTCTGAGAATTCAATTACCATGGCACTCAAACGAAAGTTTATGTGATGTTAATTCTGAAAATTTAAATACCATGGCACTCAGACTAGATTTTATGTAAAGTCAATTGTGAAAATTTAATTACCATGACACTCATACTAGAGTTTATGAAATGTTAATTGTGAAAATTTAATCACCATTGGACTCAGACTAGAGTTTGTAAAATGTTGATCGTGAAATTCAATTACCATGGCACTCAGACGAAAGGTTAGGTAATGTTAATTGTGAAAATTTAATTACCATGGCACTCAGACGAAAGTTAATGTAATGTTAACAGTGGAAATTCAATTACTATGGCACTCAGACGAAAGCTTATGTAATCTTAATTGTGGAAATTTAATTACCATGACATTCATGCGAAAGTTTATGTTATGTTAGTTGTGAAAATTTAATTACCATGGCACCTAGAAGAAAATTTATGAAATGTTAATTGTGAAAATTTGATTACGATCACACTCAGACAAAGTTTATGTACTGTTAATTGTGAAATTCACTTACCTTGGCACTCAGACTAGATTATGTAATGTTAATTGTGAACATTCAATTACCATGGTACTCAGACGAAAGATTATGTAATGTTAATTGTGAAGATTCAATTACCATGGCACTCAGGCGAAAGTTTATGTAATGTTAATTGTGAAAGTTAATTACCATGGCACTTATAAGAAAATTTCTGAAATGTTAACCGTGAAGATTTAACTACCATCGCACTCAGACGAAAGATTATGTACTGTTAATTTCGAAATTTAATTACAATGGCACTTAGACTAGAGTTTATAGAATGTGAAAATTCAATTGCCGTGGCACTCAGACGAAAGTTTTTCTAAGGTTACTTGTGGTAATTCAATTTATTCCGCAGAATGCCAACAGCAAAATTACAACCCCATATTACCATGGCACTCATACGAAAATCCCAGTACCATCAGCTATCCAAAGTCTAAAACTAACCCACGAAGGGCATTTTCAATTTCTGATGGGAACCGTACCATGAACTTCATCTTTTGGAGTACAAACCAGAACTCTAGTGGATCTTATTAGGCTGTGCATTTTACATTATGTCTTCTCATAGAGGAGATATGGACTAATACTTTTTTGGTTTTATTTATTGTGACAGAAACTTGATAACTACAGTACTTGCAGATAAAAATTAGATTTCATGAGAAGTCTTACCGCACAAAGGTCAATGTACGTTCTTCATTCGGTTAAAAAAATATGCACTCGTTATTTCAGCATGATATAAAGGAATCATGTAAGATGTCCCAGTGGGTGAGATTAAAGACAATGAATTTGAAGAAGAAACTATTAACAGATTGTTAAAATATTTTAGTTCCAAATCAGCATCCAACAGGAACAAACCTCCACACCAAATGATCATAAAAAACCTAATAACCACAACGCAAACGTTAACAAGCTCCAATAAAAACCTGGAGATCGAACAGAAGAAAATATAGAATTGAGGCCAAAGGCTAAGCACTGGAATCTATGAGGTCATTCATCGCTGAATGGGGAAATTTACAGTAAAAAGGTCTGAAATGTGCAACAGGAGGAAGACCTCGCAGTTGCCCTATGAATCAATTGTTAGGGGAGGGCGAAAAGTAAGATGGAAGAAAGAGAATATGATTAGAAGTACAGTAAAAAGAAGAAAAGGGGCTGCAGCTAGGGGCCGAAGGGAGGCTGCAAAGAACCTTGAGTAATGCCTGCAGAATAGGAGATTGAATTCACGAGAATGGAGAGAAAAAAAATCAAGAAGCAAGAAGAAAAATTTAAAGACGATATCCTGGAGGCTACATGTTTAGAGTGTCTTCCTGAAGGCTTTAGCTTACGTAATGCATCATTACAGACACTTAGCAGACTGCTTTAATAAAAAAATATATATTTTAATAATAATAAAACTAATCAAAGGATCGTTAACTTCAGCTGCAATTTGTGCCGTCAAAATGACCTGGAAGTTTTCAAATCGCAAAGTTTCTTAACTAAGATGCGTCGCTTATGGCGACTGTGAACGAAAGAAGTGAGACATTGAACGGTGTTCTATACCATAAAGCATGGAATAAGTGTCCAGATTTATTGATACTGAGCCGGAAATGTCAAGGAAACTGGACGATGGTTTTCGTAATATTCGATTAAAGAAAAATAATAATTCCTTTTCCAAAGTTGAAACTATTCTGCATCAGGATGTAAAATATGGCACAAAAATGATAGCAGGAGAAAATTCTACCAAGTAAGAGGTTAAATTAGATTAAACATCAATTACTCATGACACTTTTAGTGTGGCTTTGTACCTTTTTAACTGCATTGGAATTATCGTCAATGTTGGCATTGGTCGTAGCCTTTGAAGCAAGCGTCATGAATCTCAGTGAATGTAATATAGAAAATAAAATATTAGCCGATTTTCTCACCACTGTTCCGACCTTTCATCATCAGATTATGTACGGAAAGCTAGGGTATATGAATATGAACTTGCCATATATATATATATATATATATATATATATATATATATATATATATATATATATATATATATATATATATATATATATATATATATATATATATATATATATATATATATATAGTTTCCCAGGAGAAAGTGAATTCTGTCAGTGAGTTATTCGTGGCTTGATATTCGAAGGTATGAAAAGGATATGTGTAAAGTGAGTGACAATTGTATATGGATATGTGTTTGTGTGTATTTATTTATGTATGTAAGCATATATATATATATATATATATATATATATATATATATATATATATATATATATATATATATATATATATATATATATATATATATATATATATATATATATATATATATATATATATATATATATATACATATACACACATACACACACACGCGCCCACGTACCCGGCCAGTGAAGTTTCCAAGCCGATGGACGTCAAAGGAGAAAATTATAAAATAAAACAGCATAATTCCTGGTGGCCCTCCATCCTCTAGCGGTGGGGGACTACCCTACCCCCACCCCCCAGCTACCGACGACCCACCACCCTACCCAATCTTATGAACGCTGCAGGGAGGAGGAGGAGGAGGAGGAGGAGGAGGAGGAGGAGGAGGGGAGGAGGAGGAGGGAGGGAGGGTGGTGGAGGGATTTGCATATCAGCTTCATAATCATCGTCATCAAAAGATCGCTCCCATTTATCATTTGGCAAAACCATTACACTAAATCTTAATGAAGAGAGTATACTTTTTTGGTCGTTTAAGCGAGAAGAAAAAATAATCTGATTAATGGCCGCGCATGTAAACATTGCGTTTTTCAACTCCATCAAAAGTATATTTCGTGCGGAAGATATCGAATTTTTCTCTTAAAAATGGGCAACGCTTTTTTTTCTTGTAAAGTGAAAATAAAAGAAACTTGTCATAAGTATTATTATAATTATTGCTGAGTAGGTATGTTTTCATATGGATGGGCAACACTTTTTTTTTTGTGAAGTGAAAACAAAAGAAACTTGTTGTAAGTATTATTATAATTATTGGTGAATATGTAAACTTTCATATGGAACACGTCAAGAAAGCGCATTACCTTGCAGCATTGCAAAGAGTAAGCGAAAAACAGGAAAAGAGGACAAAAAGATAACTAAAAATAAAGTAAAATAAATAATTGTAAAAAACAGAAATGGTTATGAAATGAGAAAAAACAAGCTTTTGAGCTCACCTATCTTTAGTAACAGATTACAAAAGAGTAATAAGCAAGAAAACCAAACGGAAAGAAATTACAGAAAAAGGAAGTAATAATAATAATAATAAAATACTTCGGGCAGTACAGGAATAATACTCGAAAACAAACCCAACCATAGCTGACGGGAAATTCCGGTAATACGGGAATCACACTCGAGCATAAACCTAACAAATGCTAACAAGGACAATATTATCACTGCGGAAAAAAAAGGCGGGGGGTTGGAGGGAGGTGGGGGAGGGAGAGGTTAAAAACTGCATTACCTGATAGAGCAGATATACATAGGTCGCTCTCTCTGAAATCCCACGGCGCTTTTGAACGTTTTTGCTTCCAATTAGATTAAGCCATCAGCGAGAGTGTAATGGGTAACAGAATATAAAGGCAGAACCAAAGCCCTTGCATGTTAAATAAACAATGGGGTTTCTGATTGGTTACCGCGGGCGTTCACGTGTCATGAACAAATGTTTCGATTTATATATGCAGTATATACACAGAAGCGCACTCACAGACACACATACACACACACACACACACACACACACACACACACACACACACACACACACACATATATATATATATATATATATATATATATATATATATATATATATATATATATATATATATATATGAATGCACGTGAGTGTACAAGTATGCATGCATTTCTGCTTACTGTAAATCAACAGTTTAATGTACAATTTTTAAAACGGAATATAAAAAAAACTTGTTTCAACAAAAAAAATATATTTATAAATATACATATATATGTGTGTATATATAATGTATACGTATATATACATACATGTTAACTTTATCACGTACACAATTGTTCTGTGCATTAGTAGAATTACAAAAAGGACCTCATTCAAATTGGATGGTATCTAATGGAGTATTTATTCAGAAAAAGTTACAAGCTTTCTTGGACAAACAGTCCACATTATCAAGTATCCGTACAGTGACCAGACGCGTAGTCCAGCTGTATTTATATCTGTGTGCTGGGTACTTTTAATTCTATAATCGCCTGACTCCTCTTGTGTGACCCCCACGCCCTCGTGACCTTGGCCTTTCTCTGCCCCCTTCTTCTTCCACACACACAAACACACACACACACATATATATATGTATATATGTATGTATGTAATGTATATATATTTATAATATACTTTGCATACTAACGTTATATAATAAAAAACAAAACATGATGTCAAGCATATTTTTTGCGGGGGCCCATTGTTAGTTTCTGTAAACATTCTGTGTATTCTACTCTCATGAGATCTCAATAATACACCAGTAAACTTATACGAACTGAAGTCGCTTTTGCTGAATCTTACACACTTCAGCATTTTCCTTTTTTTTATTTTTTTTTTTTTTTGTTTCTTCAGTGTCCATAACATTAGCTACCACACTGCTTCCACTGACACAAGTTTGAAACTGCAGCTGACAGCTCTGGGCTGTTTACTTGCAACTTCTTCTCGTGGTTTTGACTGAAAATTTCTTTCTGTTTAGATTTCGTGATCCAGACCGTTTTCATTCGAAAATGTTTCCTTTTGAAAGCTAATGAAAGAGTCTCCATTAAAATATAATATATATATATATATATATATATATATATATATATATATATATATATATATATATATATATATAAAAATACGGAACGTGATGAATATATAAATAAAGACAAAATCCACGAAGGAAGGAGAAACAATGGAGTGTTGCAAGGCCTTTCGACTTATCGTCCTTTACCTAGCAGACTGAAGAAATATACGAATAAGTGGATTTTATCTTTATATATATATATATATATATATATATATATATATATATATATATATATATATATATATATATATATATATATATATATATATATATATATACATACATATATATATATATATATATATATATAATATATATATATATATATATATATATATATATATATATATATATATATATATATATATATATATATATATATATATATATATATATATATATATATATATATATATATATAAACCTCGTGGTGTGCTCGGTAGCATATCCTCGCCTACAAAATTCCCACGCCCATCAAAAGCGGGCGTTGAGTGTCAATGTATTTCCGTTTAGAATTGACTTTTCCAAAGCAGTATTCTGTTAAAGATTCTAATTTCTCGGTATACTTCTCGGCCATCACGAAATAAGGTAGGAATATGATAACTACATGAAAAACATTGTCTTTGAGAACTAGTACAGAACATTAAAACATACTGAACCAAACGCAAAAGTAAAAGCTTAGTCAGCATAACTTCCGGAAGCCTCTCGGCGTGAAATAAAGACGCCTGTATGTGACGCGTTTCTCCTATGCGGCAATAAGAGATAACATGGGTGTTGCTTGCTTGCTTGCTTGCTTGCTTGCTTGCTTCTTGCTTGCTTTCTTGAGCGTGCGTTCAAAGTGAAATGAACATGGCTGACACGAGACACGTTTCTCCTATGCGACAATAAGGAGATAACATGCGCGTTGACTGCTTGCTTGCTTGTGCGTGCGTGCGTTCAAAATCAAATAAACATGGTTGATTTATGACGCGTTTCTCCCCTCTGACAATAAGGAGATAACATGGGTGTTGCTTGCTTACTTGCTTGCTTGCTTGTGCGTGCGTGCATGCGTTCAAAGTGAAATAGACATGCCTGTTATGTGACACGTTTCTCCCCTCTGGCAATAAGAAGATAACATCGGTGTTGCTTGCTTGCTTGCTTGCTTGCTTGCCTGTGCGTGCGCTGAAAGTGAGACAAAGGGCGCGGGGCATGCGCCGAAGTCGCAGCCGTCATAATCCGTGTGATGTTTGGAATGGCCTGATGGAATGTTGCATAATAAATAAAAGGCCGGATAATAACATACAACAATGTTTACCGCACCAAATACCTGCATGTTACGAGCGCCGGTACCCGAATGGCTGCCTATAATAAAGTGCGTATGATAAGAGTGAGTTTTGTTGTTTTACAAAAAAAAAAAAAAAAATGGTATTTTATACTTTCCACAAAAAAAATGCTAACGCAAGCACATTCATTCATGCAAATGTTCCAAGTGTTTCGAGAGCGAATGTGAAAAAAAGTGTCTATTTTAACAAATATTGTTGCAACTTTGTTATTCATAAAGTCCATGAAATACTTCACTTTTTCTCTACATCGCCCCTCCCCTCATACACACACACACACACACACACACATATATATATATATATATATATATATATATATATATATATATATATATATATATATATATATATATATATATATATATATATATATATATATATATATATATATATATATATATATATATGTATATATTCACATATATTTATTTTTAGCAAAACTCCGCGACGCCGCCAACGCTTCACAAACATCCCTTTTGAAAAAAAATAAGACCTGGAAAAAAAAAATGGAAAAGAAGAAGAAATAAAAGGCACTTCGCATCGCGTTTCGCTTTTATCCCGAGCGACTGGCCCATGAATAAGTGATCGTGTTTTCAACCTGAAAATACATTAGCTAATTCAGAGGAGGAAGTCGTCGCGTTCCCTCTCCCTCACTAATAGATGAATTCCATTGTCATTTGATGAGCTTCTTTATTTCTTTTCCTCCTCTGATTAGCAGGGATGTCTATTTTCTTCTTAATTATTCAGAGGTGTTGAGCTGGCTGCGAGGAGAGAGAGAGAGAGAGAGAGAGAGAGAGAGAGAGAGAGAGAGAGAGAGAGAGAGAGAGAGAGAGAGAGAGAGAGAGAGAGAGAGAGACTATCATGCCAGCACATAAAGGTATGTTCTCTTTATTCGTCGAGACTCCACCTAGCCTGGTCGGTTATTTCATTCTAAACAGAGCCGGTGGCTTCAGAGCAAGGCAGACTTCACTATTTTCTCCTCTACTTCGACTTGAGAAAAAAAAAGTCACAATTACATACTCTATTTCGACTTGAGGAAAATAAAGTCACAATTACATATTCTATTTCGACTTGGAGAAAAAGTCACAATATTTCGACTTGTGGATAAAAAGAAAACGAAGTCCCAATTACATACTCTATTTCGACTTCAGGAGAAAAAAAGAAAAAGTCACAATCGCATACTCTATTTCGAGGAGAAAAAAAGAAAAAAGTCACGATTACATACTCTACTTCGACTTGCAAAAAAAAAAAAAAAAAAAAAAAGCCACAATTACACACACTATTTCGACTTGAGAAAAAAAAAGAAAAAGTCACAATTTCATACTCTACTTCGACTTGAGAAAAAAAAAGATTTTAAGAGAAGGTTGGTTTTATTTAAACGGCACAAGGACACCACAACCGTCCAGGATTTAAAAACTTATTTATTTTAGGAAACGTAGGCCAATTAAAAAGTCTAATCTTAAACTGCTTCGTGGCGATGTCAGAAAGCAAACGTACGGACTGCAGCGCTCAAAAATACGAAAAAATTATATTTCAATCTATAGATTTTTCAATCTCAATAAAATACATGATAAACAAAATAAGAATAGACATACATAAAATTAAAAGATCATCACCAACATCATTATCAATACAATGGCAATGATTCCTCATTGGTACGTTTTCTTAGCCCCAAGGGAATACTCACATGATAAACCATATAAAATTTGATATACATGAAATTAAAACTTCACCAACAACATTATTAATACAGAGAAAGCCACTGATGATTATTGACTTTTTCAGCAAGGACCCACGCAAGAAAGATTTAAAAACAATTCACCCTCCTTTCAATATGAACTCGACGGAACTGTCTGATGCACGCAAGCACTTTGGAGTTTGACTGCGTCTCAACACAGTTTCGGGATAAAGGTGAAGTTAACTACAAACTATAATTGATAAATAAAAGGATTTGCCTTCTGCTTGATATTAGTTGCTGTGCAGAACTGTGTACAATTCTAGGTTAAAACGTATTTTTGAACATGCACATATGTGGTCTCCATGTTACCAAACTCAATGCAACAAAACGTAGGATCAACTTAACACAAAAGAATTTAAAGTGTAACTGATAAATTTAAGAAGGTGTTTTTAAGTCACTTAACCTAAAGACGAAAACTACCTCAGGATAATACAGGAGATTACCACAAAGAGCAAGCTAGCGCAATTAAAAATATAAAAATAAGGTCTACAGGCTTTGATAAAAACTGGATAAACCGAGTTAATTAACAACGAAGGTTACAATTACAACTTCACATCAATCAGGTTCTCACGTAAAATCTAAACACATGGATATGACATCTTTCCGACCGACATAATTTCGCTTAGATATCTGTATGCATTTACCTCCATTCAAGTACTGAAAACACTCTAGGTGTGAGATCGCTCTCTTACCAAGATAGCACTGCAAAACGACTGATTACTAACACAGACAAAGAATGTGTCCAAATTACCCTACACGAACACATGCTTTCCTTAGATTTTGGGGAATACAACCCACTACTGTGAGGCTCTTCTTGTGGTTTTGATGCAAATATGATCACTTCTGCACGTTCCTTTATAGGCAAACATGACCTCTGGTCCCAGGGAAATCACACAATATCGTCACATTAATAGTGTACTAGTTTACCGCTTTTCTTTTTAAACACTCTTCGATTGTTGGATATATCAGCAAATTGCTTCATCACAGTATATTTCCAGTAGTCATTACTTGACATTACTCCAATATGTTTCCGTATTTTTTTTTTTTTGTAAAGACAGTCAGAAGATTCAATTTTTTGTTTTACTGTATCCTTTCTACTCATTATTCAGTAATTTATGTTATGCGACCTTCAAATATGATCGAAGAGGTTATCTCGAAATACATCATAATCAGAACAACCACAAAAGCACTAAAATCGCTCGACTGCACTTCACAAAAAATCAAAAAGGAAAAATGTCCTGAAAATTCGCCAACTACACAAGCACACGCACGTGACCTCACAACACAATCTAGCACAAAACTTGAAAATGTTCAAAAAAACAACATATCAAAGCCACACAAAAATGTTTATTCAGCATACCAGGATCAGCAAGTCGAATTTGCATAACTTGAGACTGAATATGGCCCGAGGCTTCCTTTTCCAGAATATACAAACAGCAAAAGTAAAGTCCCCCCTCCTCCCCACCAAAATTGGTAGCGTTCGCCTCAATGTTTTCACAAAAGCAGCAGGAAGACCTAGCAATTGGCCTACGTTAATCGCTCAGCAGCAAATTCCTGAGATGTATGCTAGTAATGCACCAGCCCGGTTTTTATGTCATGCCCTAATTAGGTTAGGTTAGGTTGGGTTAGGTTAGGCTAGGTTAGACTGGTACTTTGACAGTAATTTGGGTGTGGAAAACAAAATCGTTCAAGACAATTCTATGGTTAGTTTTTAAGATATGGCGTCCAGCTTTTTTCAGGGAAAGGTCTCTGTACTCGGTTACATCTCGGGAAAATGCTGCTCGGCTACTCCTAACACCAGCCGTTCCCAATATCAATTCAAGTTACAAATTTAATGATGTCCACCTTTCACTGACTGCCCTTATCTTGCCAGTGACCTTCAGTGAACACACTCACCTGACCGCGAATACATTTTGCTTAAAATAATGAAATTCACTGACAACTCTTTATTGAGGCGTGATATCTGTAATAGCAATTGTCGACACCGAATGTGTGTGTGTCTATGTATTTATATATACACAAAACATACATATAATATATATACTGTATATATATGTACTTGTATATATATATATATATATATATATATATATATATATATATATATATATATATATATATATATATATATACACACACACACACACACACATATATATATATATAATATATATATATATATATATATATATATATATATATATATATATATATATATATATATATATATATATATATATATATATATATATATATATCAGTAGGTGTAGGGTGAAGGATCAGTCCTTTATTCCTTTTCAAAGTACTTTATTGTTGCTGCGACGTTTCAGGACGAAAAGTCCCATCTTCAAGCTATAAAAATAGAAGTTAAAAGTTAAACTAACTACCTTATGGTAGTCATTCCTCCCTATCCTTGGTACTTGATTTGTATATTATTTGTATACATTTTTTTAAATTAATTTTTAGTCCGAGTTGTTGTTTTAACTTTTAACTTCTATTTTTATGGTTGATAGAACCCCTCTCAATCCTCACTATACATTATATATATATATATATATATATATATATATATATATATATATATATATATATATATATATATATATATATATATATATATATATATATATATATATATATATATATATATGCTCGTATACCCATCCCCTTTTCCACTGTGGACACGAACATCATCACCACAGTCAACTAACTACACGGTGCAAAGCTCCTTTTCCCACTTCAACAGAAACAAAATACACTGACGATATATGCCTAAATCGTTCATCTTCTCCCGGGAATCGAATCCGAATAAAAAAAAAAATAGATTTTGATAATTTTCTTTGTTACCGAACTCCACGAAAATTCTGTCAGCGTATTCAGATCCTATATCGCAATGATCCCTTAACCTATTTTCCTCCCCACAAAAATCTTGTTGTTTTCTGTATCTTCATACGAATTTTTATTCCATTCTTTGCGAGTTTATAAACCTCTTTAACTGAAGATCTATTGATCCTGGCCATTCTGTGGGGATTCCAACTCCATTACTCCCACATTTTGACGGATCTGATTCTCTCTCTCTCTCTCTCTCTCTCTCTCTCTCTCTCTCTCTCTCTCTCTCTCTGCTGTTGTTGTTGTTGTTGAAGAAACTGATGTTCCCGCTGATTTAACCAGTATTCTTTAAAGAAATTTTGAGAAATCTATCGTGTACATCACTCCTTTGTCCCAAATACTAAAGACTTCTCGTAGAGAGAGAGAGAGAGAGAGAGAGAGAGAGAGAGAGAGAGAGAGAGAGAGAGAGAGAGAGAGAGAGAGAGAGGCATGCTTTGCTTCCGCTACCTGTAGCTGCTACGTTTCATGAATAATTTTCGACTGCACTTTTTTTGTTTTTAAGAGCTTAAGCTTTCAGACAACAATTCCGTTCGCTAATCCATTCTTTCACACACGGATTAGTAAAGTGAAACTGCTGCTGTTGTGCTGTTTTGCTGCTGGTGCTGCAGTATATCTTTTGTTTGGTTGTTTTCGTTGAATGTGCCTGATGTTGTTATCATATTATGATGACCTTCAACCTGTATAAGAGATTGGAGAGCTACTCGAACTTGTCTCTAACAGGAGATAAGTTCGTGACCCCGTCTCTGACTGGAGATAAGCTCTTGTACCTGTCTCTGACTGGAAATAAGTTCTTGTACCTGTCTCTGACTGGAGATAAGTTCTTGTGCCTGTCTCTGACTGGAGATAAGTTCCTGAACCTGTCTCTAACTGCAGATAAGTTCTTGAACCTGTCTCTAACTGGAGTTAAGTTCTTGAACCTGTCTCTAACTGGAGATACGTTCTTGAACCTGTCTCTAACTGGAGATAAGTTCTTGAACCTGTCTCTAACTGGAGTTAAGTTCTTGAACCCGTCTCTAACTGGAGATACGTTCCTGAAACTGTCTCTAACTGGAGATAAGTTCGTGAACCCGTCCCTGACTGGAGAGAAGTTCTTGTACCTGTTTCTGACTGGAGATAACTTCTTGTACCTGTCTCTGACTGGAGATAAGTTCTTGAACCTGTCTCTAACTGGAGATACGTTCCTGAACCTGTCTCTAACTAGAGATAAGTTCCTGAACCTGTCTCTAACTGGAGTTAAGTTCTTGAACCTGTCTCTAACTGGAGATAAGTTCTTGAACCTGTCTCTAACTGGAGATAAGTTCTTGAACTTGTCTCTAACTGGAGATAAGTTCCTGGACCTGTCTCTAACTGGAGATAAGTTCTTGAACCTGTCTCTAACTGGAGATAAGTTCCTGAACCTGGCTTTAACTAGAGATAAGTTCTTGAAGCTGTCTCTAACTGGAGATAAGTTCCTGAACCTGTCTCTAACTAGAGATAAGTTCTTGAACCTGTCTCTAACTGGAGATAAGTTCTTGAACCTGTCTCTAGCTGGAGTTAAGTTCCTGAACCTGTCTCTAACTGGAGTTAAGTTCTTGAACCTGTCTCTAACTGGAGATAAGTTCTTGAACCTGTCTCTAACTGGAGATAAGTTCCTGAACCTGTCTCTAACTGGAGATAAGTTCCTGAACCTCTCTCTGACGGTAGATAAGTTATTGAACCTGTCTCTGACTGGAGATAAGTTCCTGAACCTGTCTCTGACTGGAGATAAGTTCCTGAACCTGTCTATGACTGGAGATAAGTTCCTGAACCTGTCTATGACTGGAGATAAGTTTCTGAACCTGTCTCTGGCTGGAGATAAGTTCCTGAACCTATCTCTAACTGAAGATAAGTTCTTGAACCTGTCTCTGACTGGAGATAAGTTCCTGAACCTGTCTCTAACTGGAGATAAGTTCCTGAACCTGTCTCTAACTGGAGAGCCTGTCTCTAACTGGAAATAAGTTCCTGAGCCTGTCTCTAACTAGAGAAAGTTCGTTAACTCGTCTCTAAATGGAGATAAGTTCCTGAACCTGTCTCTAACTGGAGATAAGTTCATGAACCTGCCTCTAACTGGAGATAAGTTCTTGAACCTGTCTCTAACTGGAGATAAGTTCCTGAACCTGTCTCTAACTGGAGATAAGTTCTTGAACCTGTCTCTAACTGGAGGTAAGTTCTTCAACCTGGCACTAACTGGAGAGAGTTCTTGAACCCATCTCTAACTGGAGATAAGTTCCTGACCCTGTCTTTAACTGGAGATTAGTTCCTGAGCCTGTCACTAACTGGAAATAAGTTCCTGAACCTGGTTGTAACTGGAGAGAGTTCTTGAACGCGTCGCTAACTGGAGAAAAGTTCCTGAACCTTTCTCTTAACTGGAGATAAGTTCTTGGACCTGTCTCTAACTGGAGATAAGTTCTTGAACCTGTCTCTAACTGGAGATAAGTTCCTGAACCTGTCTCTAACTGGAGAGAGTTCTTGAACCCGTCTCTAACTGGAGAGAGCTCTTGATCCCGTCTCTAGCTGGAGATAAGTTCCTGAGCCTGTCGCTCAATGGAGATGAGTTCTTGAACCCGTTTCTAACTGGAGATAAGTTCTTGAACCTGTCTCTGACTGGAGATAAGTTCCTGAACCTGTCTCTAACTTGAGATAAGTTCTTGAACCTGTCTCTAACTGGAGATAAGTTCCTGAACCTGTCTCTAACTGGAGATAAGTTCTTGAACCTGTCTCTAACTGGAGATAAGTTCTGAGTGCTGATATTTGTTCTAATCAAGCTTAAATTTCTATCTCAAGTTGACTGATCACACGTGCAATCCCATTTATAAACGGAGTGCTTCCGTGATTTCTCTGAATGATCTATAAGTTCCTGCCTTAATTGATCACATGAAAAAACGACAAATGCATCTGCAACTATCGTTGGTGAATTCAAGTGTGACAGTCTTCAGCACTACGAATGGGAGGGAATGGCATATAAATTCAGACCAAAGGCCGAGCGCTGGGACCTTTGAGGATATTCAACATTGAAAGGGAATTGACAGGTGTAACAGGAGTAAAACCTCGCAGTTGCACTATGAAATAACTGTTGGGAGAGGGTGGAAAGTAAGATGGAAGAAAGAGAATATGAACGGAGGTACAGTAAAAAGAAATGAAAGGGGTTGCAGCTAGGGGCTGGAGAGACACTGCAAAGAACCAAAAGTCATGCCTACAGTGCGCCGCTTGAGATGCACTGACAGCAATATCCCCCCCCACACCTGACGAATGAAAAACAAATAACACACTTGATAATTAGCTATGATTCTACACTGCAATGGAACTCATCTTGGCTTGTTAGAGAGGCGAAAAGGATTCATATAAGCAAAATCTAACCCAATACGAAGACCATACACCTACTTCAGACTGCCAGAATTTTTTACGTAAGTCTGAGCTCTCCCTGAAAAAATAAAGATTAATTTTGAACTGACGGCGTTTGGAATGAGTTTGCGTGGGATAGTATAGAGGCAATCAGTTACTTGAGTACCTGAAAATACCTCGCCAAAGAAGCTGATGGATTGGAAGGCTGATTTCCAAAAACTGGGATCAAAATAGCTAAGGTCATCCACTTAGATGAAAATTTCCTTACAATATTCCTAAATAAAATTTAAAAAGAAACCCCTGACAAAACTTTTTTTACAACATTCGTCCAATCTCTACAAACATTTTTAATTCTACACCTTTGGCATCCATGAATTTATACACCAAACTGGTTAAACCTGGCAGAAAATTTATCTTCTAAAGTCTACCAGCTTCCTACACAAACTTGAACCACCACTCGATTTTCTATACAAAATCCTCTCCGAGACCCCTGGAGAGAGGATAATTACCATCCTCATTCCAGCACACGGAGGGGAAACTTTCTCAGGTCCTGAAAACTAGGTATTATTTTAGGATTTGACAAGGGCCAAATTGGAGTTGAGTAACTTGAAGTATAACCAATCGCGGAGAGGATTTATGAAGTACAGGTTATTTTCCCTTAATTATTATATGGAATATGAGACAGCACTTTATCACCTGGTGTAATTAGGTGCTTTCCTGTGTTGATTAAACTTGATAAATTTAAGGGACGTTCCAGTTTTCAACGTCAAATAAAATCAAGACAGTTCATGAAAATTCTACGCTGTTGATTAAAGAATACATTCGAAAAAGTGAGAAGTTCAAAGTTTTCAAGCACTTACAAAAAGGAAAAGGTGAAGAGGAATTTCAAGCCCTAGAATACTGAATAAAACTGAAAATATGAAGAGAAATTCTTACCTGTGGAGTGTAGAATAAACACCGAAAATGTGGAGAGAAATTCCCATCTCTAGAGAGTTGGATAAATTCTCACCTCCACAGCAGTAAATAAAATAGGGGAGGTGCGTAAAGTTTTGACCTCCTGAGAACTGAGTAGAAGTGAGACTGAAGGAAAATTCTAACTCTAGAATAACGAGTGTTGTAGAATTCAGACTGAAGGAAATTCTAACGTGTAGAATACTCAATTAAAGTGAGGGCGTGAATGGAAATATTAACTTGTAGCATAAAGTTACGAGTAAAAAATGCGACGAAGATTCCTCGGCGCAATCGAGTTTTCTGTATAGCGTATAATCAAGGCCACCGAAAATAGGTCTATCTTTCGGTGGTCTCGGTATAATGCTGTATGAGCCCCGGCCCATGAAACTTTAACCACGGCCCGGTGGTGGCCTGTCTTATATCGTTGCCAGACGCACCATTATGGCTAACTTTCCTTAAATAAAATAAAAGCTACTGAGGCTAGAGGGCTTCAATTTGGTATGTTTGATGACTGGAGGGTGGATGATCAACGTACCAATTTGCAGCCCTCTAACTCAGTCGTTTTTTAAGATCTAAGGGCGGACAGAAAAAGTGCGGACAGAAAAAGTGCGGACAGAAAAAGTGCGGACGGACAGACAAAGCCGTCACAATAGTTTTCTTTTACAGAAAACTCAAAAGTGTACACTGTGGAGTACAAATTAACCTCCTGAGTACAAAACAAAGTACAAAAATAAAAGTAATGATTGACATTCAAGATGTGAAGCACAATGTTAACCTCACACATATTAAATAAAATCTTGAGAGTGTTTGAAAATTCTAACTTTCTGCGCAGTGAATAAAACTGCAAGAATGAGAGGGAATTCAAACCCCCCAGAGTACCGAATAAAACTGAAAATGTGAAACACAAGTCTGAGCTCCAGAGTGCAGAAGAAAATCGAAGAACTGAGAAATTCTCAAAACTGGGGTAATGAGAAAGAGTGAGAAACATGTTTAACATTTTTACCAGTTAAGAGTATTACATAAAATCGTAAAATTGAATTGAAATTCCCTGCTCTGCAATACTGAGAAGTACAGAAAAAGTAAAGGAATATTCCGAGACAAAAATGCTGAATAAAATCGAAGGGAAACAAGAATATAACTTTTACAGGACTAAACAAAGCGGAAAATGAAAAGTTATTGAAGACTTGTGCTTAGTGACTCACTAGCTCAGGGAAACGCTTTTTTATAAATACTTACGACAACAAGACATTAGCGGCAAAATACACTTGAGAAAACGACATTTCAGTTAACAAAAGTTTAATAACTAAAGCAATTTTACAGGAGAGGAAGAACTAATGAAATGCCCATTCTCACATTTAAAAATAAAATTTTGCACGCAAGCCGTTCTAAGAAACCATTAAAAATAATTAGCCTTTTATATTAGTTTTTAGTTTTCTATAAAGAAAAACTATAGTGCCGGCCTTGTCTGTCCGTCCGCACTTTATCTGTCCGCCCTCAGATCTTAAAAACTACTCAGGCTAGAGGGCTGCAAATTCGTATGTTGGTCATCCCCCCTCCAATCATCAAGCATACCAAATTGCAGCCCTCTAGCCTGGGTAATTTTTATTTTATTTAAGGTTAAAGTTAGCCTTAATCGTGCTTTTGGCAACTATATAAGACAGGCCACCATCGGGCCGTGGTTAAATTTTCATGGGCCACGGCTCATACAGCATTATACCGAGACCACCGAACGATAGATCTATTTTCGGTGGCTTTGATCACACGCTGTAGCGGCTGTACACAAAACTCGATTGCGCCGAAGAAACTCCGGCGCATTTTTTAGTTGTTATAAGTGTGGCCAGGTGGGCGTGAAAGTTTATCATATGCATCTGTACCAGTTTTTACCAAGATAAGATACGTAAAACGAATGCATTATATACGCTTGTAAGATACACACACGTGAAATGACACCTGTGTAAAAGAGATAAGAGCGAGAATGTCATATGTGACATCGAACAGACAATAGTTCAATAACAGGCACCTTACGCTTTCTGCATGAGGTTGCTAAACATATACCTTTCTCCACCTTAAAGCAACTCCTCATAGTGGTCCAACTATCAGGTACATTTTCAATGTTGAGGCAAGCAGTGAATATGTCGGGACTTGTGCTTGTGAAGCATAGCTGATAACCACTGCACCACGAAGAGGAAATGAGTGAATGAGTACATTATTATTATTATTATTATTATTATTATTATTATTATTATTATTATTATTATTATTATTATTATTAAATGAAACCTATCCATATGGAACAAGCCCACAGAGTCCACTGACTTGCAATTCAAGCTTCCAAAGAATATTATGGTGTTCATTAGGAAGAAGTAGGAGGAAGTGAAATACAGAAAGAAGAGGTCCCACTTACTAGAAAAGAAAAAAAATGAATGAATAGATAAACAGATAAAAATGTATTAAAATGAAAGAAAAATAATATTTACCGCTTGTTAGATATAATCTCATTATTGCCGGAGTTGAATTATAATTCTCATTATCTCATTACCTGACATTTCCTCCCACTCTCCGCAATCTTTAATAGCAGGAGGCTAGATAACCTGAGGCTTTTTCCCCCCCCTCACCCACCCAAACACACCCAAACACACACACACACACACCCAAACAAATCCCCGTCCAGGGTCATAATCCTTTGACCTTTCCTCGTCGAAGCTGAACCGTGTAAATTAAATTTCTGTCTTCACCTTAGAGCTTAAGGACTCTCTTCTTACTCTCTTCAATTGACGGGAGAGGATCTGGTCACTGGAAACTCTTTTTTTCTTCTTCTTCTTATTTACAAAGAGCATTCCGCAGTATTATCTGAGGGACGCGTTGACTTACCATGAGGATCGATTGGTCAATTCGAGTGACTGGCGAAACTTTGCTATGTCGAGTAATGAAATACCATCAAAAGCATTTCTCTCTCTCTCTCTCTCTCTCTTTAGTGATGAAATCTTGCTAAAAAAATCTTCCCAAGGTAATGAAATTTTATTAAAAAAAAAAAACACCGTGCTTTATAGCCTGTGTTATTTAATAATGATGGAATATCATCTTTGTGGAAATTTTTATCAAAATACGAAAACCCTGTGATGAAAATTTACTATTTTACTCTCTCTCACACACACGTGTCTATATATATATATATATATATATATATATATATATATATATATATATATATATATATATATATATATATATATATATATATATATATATATATATATATATATATATATATATATATATACACACACTCACTCACACACACACATACACACACACACACACACACACACACACACACATATATATATATATATATATATATATATATATATATATATATATATATATATATATATATATATATATATATATATATATATATATATACACACATATATAAATATACATATATATATTCTGAAAAACAAATATCAACTAAAAATATCCCATGCTCTTTCTCTCATGCGCTTATTCTTTATCGTCATCTCTTTCTACCTAGCTCTTCTTCTTCATCTTCAACCATTCTCTTCTCTCTCTCTCTCTCTCTCTCTCTCTCTCTCTCTCTCTCTCTCTCTCTCTCTCTCTCCTCTCTCTCTCCATTTTGTTCTATTCGCGTCCACAAATCCCTGGTCTCTCTTTACCCTTTTCTCTCTCCCACCTCTTTCCTTCCCTCCCTCCCTTACCCCCTTTCCCTCCCTCCCTTTTCTGTCTCTTACCTCCTCCCTTCTTCCCCTCCCTCCCTCCCTCAAACTAAGCTCCTCTTTCTCCACCTCCATGCTTCCATTCCCCTAACTTCTCCCACAACTCTGTCTTCTTCCTAATCCTTCCCTCAGTACTATTCTCTCTTTCCCTCTCACTTTCCCTCATTCTCCTTTTCCTTCCCATCCTTCAGTCTCATCTCCATTTCTCTTCTCACTCCCTCTTCCTTTTCTTACTCCTTAGTCTTCTAGTCTTTGTCTTTACCGTTAAATAACCTCATGTTTATCTTTCTCATTCTCCTTCACACTCAGCTCCCTCTTCTTCTTCCTCCTCCTCCTCGTCCTCTTCCTTCTTCTCCTGCTCTTCCTCCTCTTCCTTTTTCTCTTCCACTTCCTCTTCCTGTTCCTCTTCCTCCTCCTCCTCCTCCTCTTCTTCCTTCTTCTCCGCCTCTTCCTTCTTCTCCTCCTCTTCATTTTTCTCTTCCTCCTCTTACTTTTTCTCTTCCTCTTCCTCCTCCTTCCCTTCCCCTTCCTCCTCCTCCTCCTCCTACCCCAACCCCGTCCCCATCTCTCTCCTTCTATCGTAAACCAGCAAGAGACCGCGGCGGTATAAGGCCAGCTTAATATTTAAAACACACACACACACACAACAACAAAAAATACAGCAACAACAACAACAAAAAATACAACAACAGCGACTACAATTCAACTACAACTCCCTCCTCCCTCAACCACGTTCCCCTCTTCTCCTTTACGCCTTCCTTCTCTCACCTCCCCCTAAGTTCCCAAACTCCTCTTCTTCAATTCCCCCTTCCCCCATGCCCCCACCTACTGACGTCATTCCCTCCCCCTCCCCTTCTTCCCCCACCCACACCGGATATCGTCATGGTTATTATGACCGCTGAAAATATAATCCTGAAAGACATAACTTTAATCATCTAATGGTCCCTTTTAACGAAACGATGGGCAGAGATGCCATCTCAATCAGCAGATTGGCCATTTACCGAAGGAGGGGGAAGGGAGAGGGGGAGGAGGGAGAAGAAGGTGGGGGGGGGTTATTTAGGCACTCGAGAACGCATTCCTAATATCTGTCCTTTACTTACAAATTCAGTGTTTCGGTTATTTGCTTGTGCTTGGGAAGTGCCTTCAGCAATTCTTCTTCAGCGGGACTGAGAATTTACTCGTTTAAAAACTGCTGACTCTGCAGTGTGAAAGGTCACGGCGTCTGAAGGTGAATTGATCTTAGCTTGCGCTTACAATGAGATAAAATAGCATCATTCCACTCCGACGTTTTAGAACCGTGAAGCCGTGATATATGTAACCAATGGGAAATATTTTATAACTGCTGAAGCCACTGTCATAATTACAAACTCAAATTCATTTTACACTTCGCTTCTGTATAAAGAACACTCAACGAACCAATCCACCTTTTATTCTAGTAATTTACTAACATTTTTTATCTATTCACTAATTAATTTGTTAATTTATTGTTTTCTTGCTAATAACTGATCTCTTCTTTCTGTATTTCCCATTACCACCTGTTACTTCTTTCTAATAAACATAATTCTTTAGAAGCTTGAATTTCAAGTCAGTGGCCCTTGGGGCTTGTTCCATAGGAATAGGATTCATGATCTGAATAATAATAATAATAATAATAATAATAATAATAATAATAATAATAATAATAATAATAATAATAATAATAACACTGCAAAATGTCAAGATTTTTACCTTTAAATTATTTTCCACAAATCGTGCAATAACTGTGCAATAACTCAGCTGCAGGTAAGGCCAGATTGGTCTCACCGTACATTAAATAAAGGTTTCTTATTAGTTTACTTTTCCTTCCTTGAAACTGTTCTTTCCAAAGAATCTGTAGTCATTTGGGTTTCAATCAACATGAAGCAAGTCTCTCTCTCTCTCTCTCTCTCTCTCTCTCTCTCTCTCTCTCTCTCTCTCTCTCTCTCTCTCTCTCTCTCTCTCTGAAGATTATTAGTTAATTTATGGTAAAAATTAGAAAAGTTACTATTCTTGATATTCCTTTCAATATCGGTCAACTCTCTCTCTCTCTCTCTCTCTCTCTCTCTCTCTCTCTCTCTCTCTCTCTCTCTCTCTCTCTCCAAGATTATTGGTTAATTTATGACAAGAATTAGAAAAGTTACTATTCTTGGTATTCCTTTCAATATCGGTTAACTCTCTCTCTCTCTCTCTCTCTCTCTCTCTCTCTCTCTCTCTCTCTCTCGGAAGATTATTAGTTAATTTATGGCAAGAATTAGAAAAGTTACTATTCTTGGTATTCCTTTCAATATCGGTTAACTCTCCCTCTCTCTCTCGTGCATCTAATATTTAACGACATCGTCGGTGAATTTATACAAAACAGGAAAACAGGAAAGTTACTCTTTTTGGTCTTATAATCAATAATGGCTAACAATACCTCTATTCCACCCACCCCCTTCCCCAACTCAATTTCTCTATTTACTCTTTCCGAGATTTTGTTGTTCCTTATTGGCGCATATTTCTTCCCTTCCAGAGGCAAATGGGCAGCGCTCTTATTTATTTTCTTGACAAAACCAGCTGGTATTGGATACGCATGAGTAACGGCATAATTCCCTTTTCTAGGGAAATTTATAGGGATTTGAGGAACGGTGTCCCTCCTTTTCTAGGGAAATTTATAAGGATTTGAGCAGCGTTCTCATTCCGCGGACGGCGCAACAAAACCCTTTCTTTTCCCCAACATTTAACAGGGAGTTATCGATAGGTGAGCTAAAAGACGGTAATATATAATGTTGGGGGCTTTTTCTTTCGTCTTTACTTTCTTGTATGTTGTTGCTGTACTGGACTAGAAGCAAAGGGGGTGTCCTGACTTATTCATTTTCATACTCTCTCTCTCTCTCTCTCTCTCTCTCTCTGGTGCTTTTTTACAAAAAAAAAAACACACACATCCATACATACATGCACAAGCACACACAGTTCGAAAACCCTGCTGTCAGCAAATACACCATAATCTCTCTCTCTCTCTCTCTCTCTCTCTCTCTCTCTCTCTCTCTCTCTCTCTCTCTCTCTCTCTCTCATAAGCACAAAAACCGAATTTGTCAATTTTTACTGAAGATGCGAACACGACTCTACGTTGTTGTAAACGTAAGTAAATAAGTAAGGAGAAAGTACAGCGAATATCTCTCTCTCTCTCTCTCTCTCTCTCTCTCTCTCTCTCTCTCTCTCTCTCTCTCTCTCTCTCTCATAAACACAAAAACTGAATTTGTCAATTTTTACTAATGATGCGAACACGAGTCTACGTTGTTGTAAACGTAAGTAAATACGTAAGGAGAAATGTACAGTGACTCTCTCTCTCTCTCTCTCTCTCTCTCTCTCTCTCTTCTCTCTCTCTCTCTCTCTCTCTCTCTCATAAACACAAAAACTGAATTTGTCAATTTTTACTAAAGATGCGAACACGACTCTACGTTGTTGTAAACGTCAAGTAAATAAATAAGGAGAAATGTTCAGTGAAAAAGAAGAGAGAGAGAGAGAGAGAGAGAGAGAGAGAGAGAGAGAGAGAGAGAGAGAGAGAGAGAGAGAGCCCCGAGGAGATGGCGAGACCTTCTTATGTCTTAAAGGGACCGGGGATTAAAGTAGAGAAGTTTCAAAGTCTCCCAAAAACTCGTAGCTTTTAAAGTTTTAAGTTTCTTTCCTTCCTTTTTCCTGCTTAGCTGTTTACTTGCCTGTCTTCTCGAAAACTGTGCACACATTTCGGTGGCAAAAAATAAGAAAAAAAATATACCGGAAGCTGCAAGTAAGGACGATTATCTGATAAGATACCGACGTTGTGTGCAGAAAGACAAGAATATATATTTAAGAAAAGTTAACTAGAAAAATACGTATTCCAAATTAAAAAAAAAAAAAGATATGGCGACATTATTCCTTACTGTGAAAACACAAAGAAATAAACATCATTCATAAATTAAATTTATATTTTTTTATGTTTTTTATGCATATTTATGTTATTCATAAATTTCAGAAACGATAAAAAAAATTTCAAAGATCATGCCACCAAATTCACGACAAAAGGAAGAATTAAAGGAAAAATTCATATTGGTGATTGGGACGAAAAAGGTGCTTAAAAAAGTGAAAACTCTTAATGATACCGAAGAAACCTCCAGTATTTCTATTAAATTAATAAGAAAAGCAAATATAGAAAATTTTTTTAAAAATTTAATGTCTTTGAAATCCGTCAAAATGAATTACCTAAGCTCTCAGGAACTTGGTGCTGTGTTCAAGTATGACGGAATTACCCTGCCAATGTGGATAAAATAGGACCTACAAACCAAGATAATAACACCTCGAATATGACTATGGCAATTGCTCATATTATCAAACCGCAAACAAAATGTTCCTCAGTACTTTCATCCCCTATTTTAAGCTGAATCAGCTTTTCCAGCACCGTCTGAATGGAATGGCATGGGATGGAATGTAAAATTTAGGTCTAAGGCCAAGCGCTGGGACCTATACGGTCCTTCAGAGCTGAAAGTGAAATTGAGAGGTTTGAAAGGTGCAACAGGAGGAAAACCTCGCAATTGCACTGTGAAATAATTGTTAGGAGAGGACGGACAGCAAGACGGAAGAAAGATAATATGAATGGAAGTATTGTGAAAGGAATGAAAGGAGTAGCAGCTACGGGCCGATGGCACGCTGTGAAAAACCTCAAGTTATGCCTACAGTGCACCCCACGAGGTGCACTGACGGCACTTCCCCCAACGGGAAGCACCGTCTGAAAAACAAAAGAATGGACTTGTAATTTTTTAAATGATTAATAACTTATGTTTCGTGGTTGATAATGTACAATGCATTGGGGGAAATTTTAGATTGGACGTTTCAGTAAAATGCCACAATAAACACAATGCGACGGAACTGTTATTTAACCATCTAAAATCATTCTGATCCGATGTATTCGATGTAGATAGCATGCCACGGACATTTATACACAACGATGATAATTTTTATTTTATTTTTACAGGCTTTGGAAGTGAAGGGAGGAGGAGGAGGAGGAGGAGGAGGAGGAGGAGGAGGAGGAGGAGGAGGAGGAGGAGGAGGAGGAGGAGGAGGAGGAGGAGGCGGCGAGTGTCTGATATTTTCTGCGAACGTGTGAAGTCACAGAAATTTGACCTGACACACAAGAAGCATGACAAGACGCATCATCACTACATGCTGAGCAACGACCCCGCATTGTCCGCCTCAACGTAATCTATACTTTGTTAAGAAATAGATCCTTCCGCGTCCTAGCGACACCCTCCAGCACTCAGCCTCGACAAACGGGGGCGGACCTGAGCACCTCTGGAGTATAGATACACCCTCCCGAGTATACAAAGTGCAAGGGCCATCTCGGCGTATCCCGAGACAAGAGCAGAGGTGACCGAGGGCGTGTCAATGCCTTCACCTCTGGCATTCAAAGCAACGTCTTACTGAGGAGACGATCTCCCTCTCCTTGCAATTCACGGGGTGTCACCCAAGAGCCTTCTCGCTCCTCGACGAGGAGGACATCAAAGAGAGAGGGGCGCCGCCCTTCAGAGCTGGCGACTGTGGGGTTGTGGGGTGGGGTGGGGGACGAGACAGGATGTCGTCTGATTGCCTTTCGTCGCTGTCTCTAGTTCCGGACATCCTCGAGGGCGACGAAGCAAGTCTTGTCTGTCGCGTAACGGTAATTCTAAATAAGATACAAACCACTGGGCCGACGAAGGAATATTCCTCGTTTTTAGAGAGAGAGAGAGAGAGAGAGAGAGAGAGAGAGAGAGAGAGAGAGAGAGAGAGAGAGATAAGGAAATAATAATACAAACCATTGGGTAATTCTACATACTGTAACATACAAACCACTGGGTAGACGAAGAAATATTCCTCCTTTTTAGAGAGAGAGAGAGAGAGAGAGAGAGAGAGAGAGAGAGAGAGAGAGAGAGAGATTGCAACGGTAATTCTACATACTGTAACATACAAACCATTGGGTAGAAAAAGAAATATTCCTCCTTTTTAGAGAGAGAGAGACCGTAACGGTAATTCTAAATAACATACAAACCATTGCGTCGACGAAGAAATATTCCTTGTTTTCAGAGAGAGAGAGAGAGAGAGAGAGAGAGAGATTGAGAGAGAAGAAATATTCCTTGAGAGAGAGAGAGAGAGAGAGAGAGAGAGAGAGAGAGAGAGATGGTAACAGTAATTCTAAATATCATGCAAACCAACTGCAATGCTATAATGGCAAAACTGTCTTTTCTATTTAGCGTATAAAACTAACCTCCGTATCTACAGCATGCAGAGCAAATGACCATTGCATAAACATAACTGTAGGATTACGCCATTAAATAAGCATGATTACATTTACTCGATCATGGAAGTGCGTGAGTAAATATTTGCATCGCAAATTCGAATTCTGCAACGAACAGAGTGAAGAGAAATTATTCCAAACAGAAAATAATATATGCTGCTCATGCAAATTTCTTTAAAAATCACAGTGCATCTAGACACACAACCCAGTTGGCAACACTAAGGTCAGAATTACCGAGAAGCAAGTGAAAAATGCGCCTAAGTTTCTTCGCCGCAATTGAGTTTCCTGTACAGCGCTTAATCAAGGCCACCGAAAACAATGCTGTATGAGCCGCGGCCCATGAAACTTTAACCACAGCCCGGTGGTGGCCTGGCCTATATCGTTGCCAGAGGCACGATTATGGCTGACTTTCACCTTAAATAAAATAAAATCTACTGAGGCTAGAGGGCTGCAATTTGGTATGTTTGATGATTGGAAGGTGGATGATCAACATACCAATTTGCAGCCCTCTAGCCTCAGTAGTTTTTAAGATCTGAGGGCGGACAGAAAAAAGTGCGGACAGAATAAAGTGCGGAGGGGAAGACAAAGCCGGCACAATAGTATTCTTTTACAGAAAACTAAAAGCGAGCAGTTCAGGGAATCCTTCCCATACGTTGTACTTGAGAGTATTAAAAATTTCGCGGAAGTTTGAAGTCTTTCCTTTAGGATGTCTGAGAAAATTCGGCGGTTAAGTTCACGTTCCGATCACGCAATATACTCTATCGCCTATACTATTTCACGATGGATTCGAGGAAATTCGGAATTCTCGTGAAAATAGCACTGGGGATTACTCACTGCTAGAGTGATTCTGCCAATTCTTTACTTAACTTTTTTTTTGGTTATTGATTTATTTCAATATTTAATGCTAAAACTCAACTCACTGATAGACTCTCAAGTCTCACTGTCGCCCATCGCCTCTCATTGAAGGATCGACAGTCACAATCTTGATCTGAAAGACGACATCTATTTGTCAACTGAGATGATCAAGTTACAATAGGATGGACGAAAGCTAGAAGCTCTGTATATTCTTTTACAAATACATGTCGTTTCTTTCTAATCAAGATTGTTACTGTGGTTCCTTCTGTAGATAACTGAGAAGCACGATACATTGTTTTCATATATATATATATATATATATATATATATATATATATATATATATATATATATATATATATATATATATATATATGTGTGTGTGTGTGTGTGTGTGTGTGTGTGTGTGTGTGTGTATATATATATAATACATATAATGTGTATATATTATATACATGTATGTATGTATGCATGTATGTACGTATGTGTGTCTGTACAATTCGGCATACGACTTTACATAAAATCAATCATGTTTAAACATACACACGTCCCAAAGCAGTCAGCGAACTTTCCGATGCATGCGGCTAAACGCTGAGCACAAAACCAATTACGAATACAAGTATACTATGCATTATAGTGACTGAGCTGTTGCAGTATAATACACAGGGCGACTAAAGCGTAGTTAAGGAGACTAGTTGGATTAGCAAATAACCCGATTTATGAGGGAGCAATGCTGATAATGCCATTTGCAACGCATAAAACCAGCTCAAACGATTCTCAATGGAAGTGAATATAGGGAGTCCAGGAATGGAATGAATAGAATGGAATGAAATATATATTTAGGCCAAAGGCCAAGCGCTGGGACGTGTGAGGTCATTCAGCGATGGAAATGAAATTGACAGTAGGTAGGTTTGAAAGGTGTAACAGGAGGAAAACCTCGCAGTTGCGCTATGAAATAATTGTTAGGAGAGGGTGGATAGGCCTAGCAAGATGGAAGAAAGATAATATGAACGGAGGTACAGTAAAAGGAATGAAAGGGGTCGTAGCTAGGGGCCGAAGGGACGCTGCAAAGAACCTTTAGTAATGCTTACAGTGTACCCCGTGAGGTGCACTGACGGCATTAACCCCTTACGGGGAGAGGCGGGGTAGGGAGTCCAGGAACGATGACAAACAGCTGCACGCAAAAATATATAAATTTTATGATTTCATATTTTTATTAATGTAAATCTTGTAAAGAAAACGATGTTGAAAAGTACTGATTTTTAAACCACATTCCTCATTCATAAACAGCTTATTAAATTATCTTTTATTAATTTACTAACTTATTTTGCCTTTTTTAATAAGTAATAATCTCTTCTTTCTGTATTTCTCAGTACTTTTCGTTTCCCCTTTCTAATGAACACCTTATTCTTTGGAAACTAGAATTTCAAGTCGGTGGCGCCTGCGGGCTTGTTCCATATGAATAGGGTTCATTTTCTGAATAATAATAATAATAATAATAATAATAATAATAATAATAATAATAATAATAATAATAATAATAATAATAATAATAATAATAATAATAATAATAATAATAATAATAATAATAATATCACAGACGCCAAAAGAAATATGTTACAGATAAAGTGAGATGTATTGTAACGATAAACAGCCATTGTTCTCTTACTCTTTTAGATCACTGACACTGATTCTACATAACAGACACTGCGTTATACACACACAACAACAATAAAAACAACAAGAGGTCCTGCCCGCACCCCTCTCCTCTTAACCAGACTCCACCCTTCCCTTGTGTCTCTCTAAATTCTCTGCTATCACCTCCCTCCCAGACAGACTGTCGACTGGCTTTGACCTACCCTCCTCAAGCACGACTAATTATACACACTGCTGGAAAAAACGTTCAGCGACCCAGGTCGACAATGCTGAGCTTATTATTTACGTCAGCGCGTTGCAATATTCATTTCCTGTTGTGCTTTTCGTAAAGAATGCTTCGCCTTTTCAGCAGCGCTTTGTAAATAGTTCACAGGTCACGATACATCTGCGGAAGTGGCAATCGAATAGAATATAGAATTTAGGTCAAAGGCCAAGCGCTGGGAGCTATGAGGACATTCGGCGCTGAGAGCGAAACGGAGAGTAAGGTTTGAAAGGTGCAACAGGAGGAAAACTTAGCAGTTGCGCTATGAAATAACTGTTAGAGAGGGTGGAAAGTCAGATGGAAGAAAGAAAATGGGAGGAGGTACAGTAAAAAGGAACGAAAGAGGTTGCAGCTAGGGGCCGAAGGGACGCTACAAAGACCCTTAAGTCATGCCTACAGTGCACCACGTGATGTACACAGACAGCACTACCCTCCTACGGGGTCAGAAGTGGCAATAATAAAAGAAGTGAGTTTCTGCGTTGAAAATAAAATACAGATATTCTTTTTTTGTTTAAAGAAATACAGGAAAAGGATAGTATATGATTTTAAAGCCATGCTCATTACTTTTTCCGTATATTATAAACTGTCAGTACAGACTGGTTATTTCCATAACCTTTCATTAGCATTTATTTTTTTCTCGCGTCGATCTCACGAAAACAAATAGAAAAGGAATAACGCAAGTTATATTTCATTGTTACAACAAAACAGCCGTATCTATTTACGCTATTGCTCAAGAGAGAGAGAGAGAGAGAGAGAGAGAGAGAGAGAGAGAGAGAGAGAGAGAGAGAGAGAGAGAGAGAGACGTTTCACTGCTTATTTGCTTATTTCTTTGTAACAACAAAATAGCCGTGTCTATTGACGTCGTTGTCGTTGAGAGAGAGAGAGAGAGAGAGAGAGAGAGAGAGAGAGAGAGAGAGAGAGAGACGTTTCACTGCTTATTTGCTTATTTCCTGTAGCAACAAAACAGCCGTGTCTATTTACCTTGTAGCTCAAAAGCAGAGAGAGAGAGAGAGAGAGAGATGAATGTCGTTTCACTGCTTATTTGCTTATTTCTTTGTAACAACAAAATAGCCGTGTCTATTGACGTCGTTGCCCAAAAGCAGAGAGAGAGAGAGAGAGAGAGAGAGAGAGAGAGAGAGAGAGAGAGAGAGAGAGAATGATTACCGTTTCACTGCTTATTTGCTTATTTCCTTGTAGCAACAAAACAGCCGTGTCTATTGACGTTGTTGCCCAAAAGCAGAGAGAGAGAGAGAGAGAGAGAGAGAGAGAGAGAGAGAGAGAGAGAGAGAGAGAGAGAGAGAGAGACGTTTCACTGCTTATTTGCTTATTTCTTTGTAACAACAAAATAGCCGTGTCTATTGACGTCGTTGCCCAAAAGCAGAGAGAGAGAGAGAGAGAGAGAGAGAGAGAGAGAGAGAGAGAGAGAGAGAGAGAGAGAGAGAGAGAGAGAGAATGATTACCGTTTCACTGCTTATTTCCTTGTAGCAACAAAACAGCCGTGTCTATTGACGTTGTTGCCCAAAAGCAGAGAGAGAGAGAGAGAGAGAGAGAGAGAGAGAGAGAGAGAGAGAGAGAGAGAGAGAGAGAGGGAGAGAATGATTACCGTTTCACTGCTGATTTGCCTGGTAACAATGAGCTGAAGCAGTGCCCAGTCATTACTAATTACGTCAATAAACGCTTTATCCACACAATAATAACCCAACCGTAATAATACAAAATCAGCTTCCATGCACGCACCACGAGCTAGTGTTTAGATAATTAGCAGTTATTTGGCTATGCCTCAACAATAACACCTCATCGGTTAACTCATTAATGATGAGTCCAACGTTATAATTTCGCAGTATTACGTTGCCTGAAAAAGATGTGTAAATCTGCAGGTAATATGTGAAAATGAATCTTATTTACACTGCGACAAGCAAGTCAAGTCTAGTTCAACCTTATTGTCTTGATTTTCTGGGGAGCTCTTAAAAATACACAGGTGGCTGTAATTGTAATAGCCACAATGCCCTCTTAACTTCTCGTATTCTTCACACTTTTTGGATACGCCTGTCACTGCGAGGCCTTAGATCCAACTGCAAGAAATATGAAGGAATTCTGATGTCCGGTAGCGGGAATCGAACCTTCCTCCCGAGAAATCACAACGGAAAATAATCTCCACACTCCCATGCTGACATAGCAATAAACATATCGATATATAAATTGAATCAGAGGCTTTTTTTATGATGTGTACAAGAAAAATATGGATGACTGATTTTATCCGTCTCTTCTCTACTATTTGCAGTTTCACATAAAAAGATTACACCCCCTCTGGACCACGGCCTCAGATGACCCAGAGCCGAGGTGACGCCAATCGTAGCAACAAATCATTCTGCATTTGAATGTGGATTGATAATGCCATGGTAACAACGGCGTTACAAGCTTTAAATCACTGAGGGCATTACTAAAGGTTCTTTGCAGCGTCCCTTCGGCCCCTAGCTGCAACCCCTTTCATTCCTTTTGCTGTACCTCCATTCATAGTATCTTTCTTCCATCTTGCTATCCACTTTCTCCTACCAATTATTTCATAGTGCAACTGCCACGTTTTCATCCTATTACACCCTTCGGACCTACCTACTGTCAATTTCCTTTCCAGTGTTGAATGACCTCATAAGTCCCCGTGTTGGTCTTTAGCCTAAATTCTATATTCCATTCTATACAAGCTTGAAATAAGATACAACGTCAGCTGAACTTCTGAAAACACAACGACGATTCTCTGATGAATAATAAGCCCATAGAGAGAGAGAGAGAGAGAGAGAGAGAGAGAGAGAGAGAGAGAGAGAGAGAGAGAGAGAGAATCTCAGTAACTGCAAAGGATGAACCCAGAACCTACAACAAATAACACCTCAATATTGCCGGGGATATTTCACAGACATTCGTCTGTAATGAAACCATTAAGAACTCTTACAAGAACTGTTGCAATGTAATCATTAAGATTCTTTTCGAGAACTGCACCTCGTAATTCTAGGTGAAAAAAATAAAAAAAAGATAAATAACCCTAAAATTCTTTTTTCAGGAGTGACACGTATCTTGAAAATTATGGGGTTAGCATCAAAACTGCACATTTTAACGTGCCGGGAAAAAAATGTTCACAAATGCAGTGCATGAGATCAAACATTCTTAAAATCGCCCACATACTCTCTCTCTCTCTCTCTCTCTCTCTCTCTCTCTCTCTCTCTCTCTCTCTCCATACATACAAACACGCACATAATCACACACACGTTATATATATATATATATATATATATATATATATATATATATATATATATATATATATATATATATATATATATATATATATATATATATATATATATATATATCTTAAACACTTACCACAAATCTCTCACAAAACACACATCACTTCACCTACACAGCCTCCTAATCAAGGCTGGACTGGCCGGAAACAAAGCCTTGCAGCCAGCAACTAGCAGCTAGCAGACAGCAGCAGCAGCAGCAGCAGACAGCAGGTAGCAGCAGGAGCTAGCAGACAGCAGGTAGCAGCAGTCGTCGCATCGCACATATAATGCCGATCATTGGCTAAATCAAGGAGGTTAACAGCGTCTTTCGAGAAAGAGCTGCGTCCTCCTCTTCACTTCCTGGCACTCACGGTTTCTCTCCGAGGCTCTTAACCTTATTTCTCCCCCTCGCCCTCCGCATCCCACCACCCCCTTTTCCTCCCCCTCCATTCCCCACTTCCCCTATCCCACCCCCCCCATCGCCACACTCCCACCCTTGTTATCTACCCACCATTCTCTCAATCGAAGAGATTTTTCTTCCCTTTTCTATATACATCTCTCTCTCTCTCTCTCTCTCTCTCTCTCTCCTGCCCCCTCCTGCTCTCTCTGTCTCTCCCTCTCTCTCCTTCCTCTTCTCTCTCTTCTCTCTTCCCTGCCTCTCTCTCTCTCCCTCTCTCTCTCTCTCTCTCTCTCTCTCTCTCTCACATGTCATCTGACATTCGGTTTTCCTGAATCTCCATATCGTTCTAGACACGAGCAATCATTTCTCTTTTATGTCTTCGCTTCTGTTGAGGTTTGTGTGTGTGTGTGTGTGCGTATGTGTGCGTGTATTCGTCTGTGTGTGTGTGTGTGTGTGTGTACGTAACGGTGCGTGTAAGGCTTTGTAACACTGTCACCTGGGTTGCTCCATCATCAGAGAAGCTAGGACGCGTATCCATGGCAACTGCATCCACTCTCTCTCTCTCTCTCTCTCTCTCTCTCTCTCTCTCTCTCTCTCTCTCTCTCTCTCCCCGCTTACGGTATCATGTTCCCCCTCTTGTCAGATTATGTCTAAGTCAATTTCACATGAAAAAAAAACACGTACAAGAAAAACGACGACAAAAAACAACAGCAGGAGCGAAGACATCTCAAGTGAAGGTTGTTTTCTGCGCTTTCGAGGAAATATATCCAGCATTACTTTGTATACAAAGTCCTTGTGAGTGTGTGTGTGTGTGTGTGTGTGTGTGTGGGACTGAAATGAGGAAACGTGAGCATATCCCAGAGAGAGAGAGAGAGAGAGAGAGAGAGAGAGAGAGAGAGAGAGAGAGAGAGAGAGAGAGAGAGAGAGGAAAAACTTCGATGCCTTATGTATCAAATGTTAATATCTTGCTCGGATATTCATAATTTTCATCCCAGGCTCTCCCAAGAAGTGACGAGTCTCTTAGTCGCCAATTTGCATACTAATTAATTTTGCATCAATTCTAGATTGTGTGTCGCGAGGTAAGAGGCGACCGAGGAGGAAAGGGGGGCACGGACACACAGGCCGATAAAGAGGGATTGATGGACAGGCACGATGTCGCTGGAGGTAGTAGACATATGGAGATTAATCTTGTTGAAGATAAAAACAGTAGCTTTACTATAATGGAACAAACAAACACACACACAACAAACACACACATATATATATATGTATGTATGTATACATATGTATATATATATATATATATATATATATATATATATATATATATATATATGTATACATATGTGTATTCGTATATATACTCATATATATGTGTGTGCATTTATATTTATATATCATATATATATATATATATATATATATATATATATATATATATATATATATATATATATATATATATATATATATATATATATATATATATGATTATAAAGAACCAGGTTCCTATTTTTCTTTCACACGTGTGTGTGATTATACAGTACATTATATATATATATATATATATATATATATATATATATATATATATATATATATATATATATATATATACATATATATATATATGACATGATAATTATAATCAGCAAAAAAAAAAAACGAAAATTACTAAAACTAACATTAGATTATCACGCTTTACGTAAATTATTTTAATGCTTCTTACCACTCAGATCAACAGATGAGTATTCCCCCCTAAAATCCGGTGTCACGCGATGCCGTTTTCTGTGTTCCTTTATCATCTTGCTGATAAATGTTTTCACAAAGGAACTGCAATTTAAGCCAAAATCCAAGCTCTGGGACCGACGAGGTCATTCAGTGCTTTAAGGGAAAATGAGAGTAGAAATGTATGAAAGGTGTAACAGGAGGAAAACCTCGCATTTGCACTATGAAACAATTGTTAGGGGGGGGGAGCAAGATGGAAGAAAGAGAATATGAATGGAGGTACAGTAAAAGGAATGAAAGAGGCTGCAGCTATGGGTCGAAGGAACGCTGCAAAGAACCTTAAGTAAATGCCTACAGTGCACCGCGTAAGGTTTGGTCATGAAGATTTCAGGCCACACAAGCATGTGTTATTTACACTGGAGCCAAACTTCGCATCAGTCAATGTTTTTTGTATATTGGTCTATTGTTTTGTAAAAAAAAAAAAAAAAAAAAAAAAACTTTTACCAAAGAAAATATTTTTTGCATGTATTTGATACATAATTTCGCAAGCCAATATTTTCTCTGCAATTAACTGAAACCTTTGGAAATGGGAAAAAATCAATGTTGTATTTCTGTTTTGTATTGGTATGAAATTTTACCCTAGAAACCACATTTTTCTTTTTAATATTAGTGTACCAGACCACCACCCTTTATTCTATTATTCTATAATGGTGCAAATTTAACAAACAACAGCAAATGTCTTCTTTAATATTGCAAAGTTGAAAGCAAGCGTGTTTGTTGGGTGATGTCACGCGCATACAAAACAAAAAATTTAAATTCTAGATTTTTTTAAGCGCTGGAACCAGAGTTAATAGCTTGGGGCAAAATTTCTGAGTAAAATGATAAACAAATAAAAAAAATGTGCCAAAGTTTCTTCGGCGCAATCGAGTTTTCTGTACACCGCATAATGCTGTATGAGACTCTCACCCGCTGCCCATGAAACTTTTACCCACAGCCCAGTGGTGGCCTGTGTTGTTGGCACCTATAGAGATGCTATACGCACGATCATGGCTAACTTTAACCTTAAATAAAACAGAAACTACTGAGGCTAGAGGGCTGCAATTTGGTAAGTTTGATGATTGGAGGGTGGATGATCGACATAACAATTTGCAGCCCTCTAGCCTCAGTAGTTTTTAAGATCTGAGGGCGGACAGAAAAGTGCGGATGGACATTCAAACAGCCATCTCTATAATAGTTTACTTTTACAGGAAACTAAAAGCGGGAGAAGACACGCCCGCGAGACGCCACCTTTAAAGAAAGACTCCTGTTTCGCCATTTCAGGGATGTGAAAGTGATTGAGAAACATTTCAATTATTTTGAGCGATTTTAAGGAAGTGAAGTTGATTGCTACGAAGTAAACAGACGAAGCTGAGCGCCATTTATAATCATCTAATCTCCTTTCTCTGGCTGTATTGCCTTCATATTTTCTCTTCTCTTTAAACAAAGGCTGTGCAGCAGAATTATGACTGTGGTGTATCTCCCACCCACGCCTCAGACTCTCTCTCTCTCTCTCTCTCTCTCTCTCTCTCTCTCTCTCTCTCTCTTTTACTCTCTTATAGAAAATGAAGAGGGAAGTAATCTCTGTCTCTCTCTCTCTCTCTCTCTTTACGTCTTAGTTATATAGAAAATGAAGAGGGAAGTAATCTCTCTCTCTCTCTCTCTCTCTCTCTCTCTCTCTCTCTCTCTCTCTCTCTCTTTACGTCTTAGTTATATAGAAAATGAAGAGGGAAGTAATCTCTGTCTCTGTCTCTGTCTCTCTCTCTCTCTTTCAGTTATATTAAATAGAAAATGAACAGGAAGTAATCTCTCTCTCTCTCTCTCTCTCTCTCTCTCTCTCTCTCTCTCTCTCTCTCTCTCTCTCTCTCTCTGTGTGTGTGTGTGTGTGTGTGTGTCGCACATTATGGCACTGGATCCAGCATTATGGAAATCAGTGAAACCTGAGGCTACTTTTTTTTTTCATTCCGAGTTGAATTCCTAAATAGTACCACATTAAGTGCTACTTAACCAGTAACTTATTTCCCGTAACTATAACAAAGAAACCGTAACTTATTCACCTTAACCTTCAAAGTTTAGATTTTCCCATACACAATGAACTAATTCTCATTTGAGCAAATTATTTATCATTTCAGCAAATACTTGTACCAGAGTGCAAAAAAAAAAAAAAAAAAATCAGAAGTGCGGATGCTGAACGAGTAATGAAAATACTCATTTCCGTCAGAACATGACGATTATTATTATTTCATTTCATGAATGTGAAACACTGACGTGATGAAGCACACTTCAGTCTCTACAAAAAAAAAAAAAAAAAAAAAAAGCTTTCATTCCCAGTCTCTCCTTTCGACACTTTCGGAGGATTCATTTCACGCAAACATAATGTCTGCTTTGCAGGAGTAAAGTGCAATGATATGAAAACACCATTTTTTTTTATTATTATATTCAAGTTACAGTCTTCAGATCAGTATGCAAAACAGCTACGCATGTGCGTAATAAAACTGCACAGGAACAATATGTGTGTTATTAATATTACTTTCCTGCTGAGGGGAAATTACACCCAAATGAATCTATTGAGAGGTAATTATCCTCAGATGAATCAAAAGAAAAACTCGGCTCCATTACAAATTCCAATGCAATCAGCAAACAGCCGGGGAAGGACAGAGTGTGTGTGCGTGTGTGTGTGTGTGTGTGTGTGCATAATTCATCTTCTTGAAACAGATTGCCATTTCTCAATGACAGCAAGTAACACACACACACACATATATATATACATATATGTATATATACATATGTATATATATATATATATATATATATATATATATATATATATATGTATATATATATATATATATATATATATATATATATATATATATATATATATATATATATATATATATATATACAAACACACACAAACAATGCAATCAGCAAACAGGCGAGTAAGACAAGTGTCAGAGTGTGTGCGTGTGTGTGTGTGTGTGTGTGTGTGCATAATCTATCTTCTTACTTGAAACAGCTTGCAAGTGTAAGAATACACAAACAAACGCGCACACACGCACACAAGCAATACAAATAACAAACAATCGGAGAACAGTGTGTGTGTGCATGCATGTCTGCGTGTATCTGTGTGTGTGCATAATTTATCTTCTTATTGAAACAGCTTGCCTTCCCCTCAAGGACAGCAAGTTACGTGTATATACAGACACACACACACACATACAGAAACAAACAAACACGCCTAAGTAAAAAGGGTCTTATGACTTGAAACGACCCTATTTCCCTTCTTCTTATAATCTCTTTCCACAGCTACAGCCTATGCGTTTAGGTAATCATTTTAATTCCTGTAAAAATATTTAAGTAAGCTTCTTTTCTGAGTAAAGTTGTTATATAAAGATGCTTCACGGCAGATTGAGTCCGACCGTGATGCATAACATGAACGGAACGGAATGTAAAATTTTGGTCAGAGGTCAAGCACTGGGACCTACGAGGTCATTTAGCGCTTAAATGGAAATTGAGAGTAAGAAGGTTTGAAAGATGTAACAGGAGGAAAACCTCGCAGCTGGACTATGAAACAATTGTAAGGAGAGGGTGGAAAGTAATATGGAAGAAAGGTAATGTAAACGAAGATAAAGTAAAGGGAATGACAGGGGTTGTAGCTAGGGGCCGGAGGGATGTTGCATAGAACCTCAAGTAATACCTACAGTGCACCGCGTGAGGCGCACTGACGCTACTACTCCCCTACGGAGTGGATAATATGAAGTATGTTGTATAGATTTTACCGTGCTGACCTATTAGTGTTCTTGATCATTAGACAACATCAAAACTGAAAAGGGAATTAAATTTCCTAATTTGTGGTCCACAATTAGAAAAACAAGTAAAAAATGAGCCGAAGTTTCTTCGGCGCAATCGAGTTTTCTGTACAGCTTATAATGCTGTGAAGCCACAGCCACAGCCCATAAAACTCACAGTCGCGGCCCATGAAACTTCCTGCCACAGCCTGGTGGTGACCTGTGTTGTTGGCACCTATAGCGGTGCCAGAGGCACGATCATGGCTAACTTTAACCTTAAATAAAATAAAAACTACAGAAGCTAGATGGCTGCAATTTGGTACGTTTGATGACTGGAGGGTGGATGATCAACATACCAATTTGCAGCCCTCTGGCCTTAATAGTTTTTAAGATCTGAGGGCGGACGGACAGACAAAAACCATCTCAATAGTTTTCTTTTTACAGAAAACTGAAAAAAACGGTCCAGAAGGAGCGATCCTGGTTTCCTTATTGAGTTTTCCAAAGGTCGTTAAGTTTTACATAGACAAATTTGCTTTCAACGTTCCCTAGATACCCTTACAAGTTCTTGTTGAATAACATCATCTCAAACCGGAAAGAATGAAGAGGAAAAAGTGCAACTGTTGACTTCACCTACAACACGGAATAAACAATTTCCAGTTGGCAGTAAAAAATGCTAAACTAACTCTCTCTCTCTCTCTCTCTCTCTCTCTCTCTCTCTCTCTCTCTCTCTCTCTCTCTCTCTCTCGTGCAGCAAACAAATGCTTTTCGCGAGTGAAACGTGCAGAAAAATGAATTTAACTGCATAATTGGGCTTAGGCCCTTTAAAACCATTGTTCCAAGACTTCGGTATAACGTTGCTAACTTTACGTACTTCTATTTCTGCGTGATTATTTTCTATCTCACTTATCGTTTGTGGTACTTAGAATTTAACAGCATGAATCAATGAAACACCTTAAAACTTTAGTGCTATTGAACTGAATATCGAATTAGACAAAAGGCCAAGCACTGAGACCTATGAGGTTATTCAGCGCTGAAACGGAAATTGACAGTAAAAGGTCTGAAAGGTGTAACAGGAGGAAAACCTCGCAGTTGCACTATGAATCAATTGTTAGGAGAGGTTGGAATGTAAGATGGAAGAGAGAGAATAGGAAAGGAGGTATTGTAAAAGAAACGAAAGGGGTTGCAGCTAGGAGCCGAAGGCACGCTGCAAAGAACCTTAAGTAATGTCTACAGTGCACCGCACGGGGTGCACTGACGGCACTACCCCCCTACAGAGATTAGGAATACTCTCTCTACAAGCTACGAGGCAATCAAACTTCCAAGATAATATAAAACCTTCCTTTGTTAACAGCGAAGACAGAAATAACCTTTCTGTTCGAAGCTCATGATCACAAACAGGGTGAAACAAAAAATGTTGGCTGATGCTAGAGAGAGATATATTTTGGTATTAGTCGCCTTCAAACAAAGAAATAACAAACGCTATATACTCTAGATGTTTCGTCGCCTTCATCGTGGGGGAAGAAATAACCTTTCTACTGTTTACCCTTGACGGCCACGATCGAGAGGAAGTTGGCTGATGTTACAAAGGTTTGAGGTTTCAGATTGCGTCTTCTTGTTTTTGAAAATGAGTGCGGAATGGAGGAATGGAAGAAGATTAAATCCTGAACGAATAAGGGAATGGAAGGTTAAATCCCAAATCAATGAGGAATAGAAAAATATTAAATCCCAAATGAACAGGGAATGGAAGAAAATTAATTCCCAAACGAGTGGGGAATGGAAGAATATTAAATCCCAAATGAATGGGGGATTGGAAGAAAATTAATCCCAAACGAATGGAGGAAGGAAGATTAAATCACAAATGATATGGAATGGAAGAAGATTAAATCACAAATGAGTATGGAATGGAAGAAGATTAAACCACAAATCAATGGGGAATGGAAAAGATTAAATCCCAAATGAATGGGGGAATGGAAAATGATTAAATCCCAAATGAATGGGGAAATGGAAGAAGATTAAACCACAAATGAACAGGGGAATGGAAGAAGGTTAAATCCCAAACAAATGGGAATAGAGAAAATGAAATCCCAAATGAATGGGAGAATAGAAGATTGGATCCCAAATGAACGGGGGTTTGGAAGAAAATTAATTCCCAAACGAATGGGGAGTGGAAGAATATTAACTCCCAAATTAACAGGGAATGGAAGAAAGTTAAATCCCAAATGAACAGGGAATGGAAGAAGATTAAATCCCAAATTAATAGGGAATGGAAGAAGATTAAATCCCGAATGAACAGGGAATGGAAGAAGATTAAATCCCAAATTCATAGGGAATGGAAGAAGATTAAATCCCAAATGAACTGGGAATGGAAGAAGACTAAATCCCAAATGAACAGGGAATTTAAGAAGATTAAATCCCGAATGAACAGGCATGGAAGTAGATTAACTCCCAAATGAACAGGGAATGGAAGAAGATTAAATCCCAAATGAACAGGGAATGGAAGAAGATTAAATCCCAAATGAACAGGGAATGGAAGAAGATTAAATCCCAAATGAACAGGGAATGGAAGAAGATTAACTCCCAAATGAACAGGGAATGGAAGAAGATTAAATCCCAAATGAACAGGGAATGGAAGAAGATTAAATCCCAAATGAACAGGGAATGGAAGAAGATTAAATCCCAACTGAATAGGTAATGGAAGGAAGAAGATTTAATCCCAAAGGAGTAAGGAATTGAAGGAAGAGGATTAAATTCCAAATGAATGGGAATTGGAAGAAGATTCAATCCCAAAGGAATAGGGAATTTCAGAAGATTAAATCCCAAATGATTACATTACAAACGTTTAATTCTCTCTACCAATGAAATATTTTTTTCTCTTTTTGAAAAAAAAAAAAAAAACTCAATACTTGATTACAGCTGACATTAAAGCTATCTCAACTCTGAGCCGTAAATTTTATTACAATTACCAGAATAATGTTTTGTAACCTTTGCCAATATAAAAACACTTATGACACAATGCAATTATAAAGCCATATCTATTTTAAACCAGATAAATGTAACATTACGTTATGTATTACAGTGAGATCTTGTGTAATTTAATTTGCTAGTGCAGTCTGAACGGAAACAGAATTTTTTTTTTTTAGCGACAAATGTTAAAATCATTCTTCTAACTGCGCGAGTTCGAATCCTGCCAAGGTAGAAGGGATTAGGAGATTCTTCATTAAACTCTTCGGATTTGAAGCCTTTAAAAAAAAAAAGCGCATCTAAAAATATTATAAAATATAGAATTGAAGACTATTAGGAACTAGAAATGAAAATCATTCTTCTAACTACACGAGTTCTATTAGGAGATTCTTCATTACGCTCTTCGGAACTTTTCAAAAAAAAAGGGCATCTAAAATATTATAAAATATCGAATTGAAGACGTCAAAAATAAACAACTAGAGAATGTTAAAATCAACCTTCTAACTGCGCTAGTTCGAATCCTGCCAAGGGAGAGGAGATTAGGAGACTCTTCATTACACTCTTCGGATTTGAAGATTTTAAAAAAAAAAAGCGCATCTAAAAATATTATAAAATATAGAATTGAAGACGCCACTGCGGCTATTACAATAAGCGGAACTAGAGAATGTTAAAATCATTCTTCTAACTACACGAGTTCGAATCCTGCCAAGGGAGAGGAGATTAGGAGACTCTTCATTACACTCTTCGGATTTGAAGATTTTCAAAAAAAAAAAAAAAGGGCATCTAAAAAATTATAAAATATAGAATTGAAGACGTCACTGCTATTACAATAAACGGAACTAGAGAATGTTAAAATCAACCTTCTAACTGCGCTAGTTCGAATCCTGCCAAGGGAGAGGAGATTAGGAGACTCTTCATTACACTCTTCGGATTTGAAGATTTTCAAAAAAAAAAAAAGCGCATCTAAAAATATTATAAAATATAGAATTGAAGACGCCACTGCGGCTATTACAATAAGCGGAACTAGAGAATGTTAAAATCATTCTTCTAACTACACGAGTTCGAATCCTGCCAAGGAAGAGGAGATTAGGAGATTCTTCATTACGCTCTTCGGATTTGAAGCTTTTCAAAAAAAAAAGGCATCTAAAAATATTATAAAATATCGAATTGAAGACGTCACTGCGGCTATTACAATAAACGGAACTAGAGAATGTTAAAATCAACCTTCTAACTGCGCTAGTTCGAATCCTGCCAAGGGAGAGGAGATTAGGAGACTCTTCATTACACTCTTCGGATTTGAAGATTTTCAAAAAAAAAAAAAAAGCGCATCTAAAAATATTATAAAATATAGAATTGAAGACGCCACTGCGGCTATTACAATAAGCGGAACTAGAGAATGTTAAAATCCTTCTAACTACACGCGAAACTCTTACGCTAAAAAAAAAAATAAAATAAAAAATAAAATAAGACGTCACTGCGGCTATTACAATAAACGAAACCAGAGAATGTGACCAGCAAACTCTTAAAAAAAAAAATAAAATAAAATAAACAAGAAAAACAGCGCATTGAATTCGCGAACGGCGTCGAGGCGAGTCCAAATTTCTCTTTCAGCAAGACTGAAATCTTTTGCTCTTTTAGATTTTTATGTCTCCTACTAAAATGTTGACGAGTCCGTAAGAGTGGCTGCTGGTGCCATATATCTGGGAATACTTTCCTTTAATGGTCTAGGAATTTAGACGCTTGAAGCTTTTTTAAAAGGAAAAAAATATTGTCTGATTGCAATGCTGAATTTTAAACGTGTCAAACGCCTCTTTCACTTCTGCGAGAAAATTTATCTGATATTTGACATAAATTTATGCTAATTTCCAAACTAATTTTCCTGTATAACTTGTATAAGGATGCAGTATATTACATAAAAATAAGACCTTGGATATACTTATAAAATAATGTTCAGACTCTCCAAAGAAAGAGAAAATATCTATATACCAGACCAATGAAAACCAGGAAAATCATAATACCAAACTTGCCTGAATTAAGATGAATTATGACTTCGGTAAAATTCGAAAAAACATCAGCTACATAAAAAAAAAATATTTTACCCTAATGTAAATAAAGTATATGCACATTTAAACGACTGAAAACAAGCGCCTACAGATGCGCTAACGTTGTCAAAAATTTTTGTTTATAAATTACCTGATGTCCTTTACCGAAAGGGAATTGTTCGAAATACTGACTGTTTTCAAAACAAGTACAGTAGGTGAAAACTTGATACGGACAAAAAATATTACTAAATATTACTTTTACCCGTTTCTCCTACCATTAACATTACTCACTTCAAGGAATCAAAACAGATCTGTCAAGAGAAGCTGTACACTAATGCTGGCCTCAGTCTAAGACAAAAGTGAAAGGTTAATGTCCAAGACTGAAAATAAAGCATTACTGAACATTGCAACAAACCACAGAGAAGATGCAACGCATTAATACCCTAATACAATCCTCCTGGCATCTTAATAATTTACTCACATTTTTATCTCTTCATTTATTAATTTGTTAACTTATTTTTACCTTTTTAAATAAGTGGTCTCTTCTTTCTGTATTTTCAGTTACTTCCAGTTACCTCTTTCTAATGAACACCATATTCTTTGGAAGCCTAAATTTCAAGTCACTGGCCCCTCGGGCTTCTTCCATATGCATAGGGTTCATCTTCTGAATAATAATAATAATAATAATAATAATAATAATAATAATAATAATAATAATAATAATAATAATAATAATAAACACAACCGTCCATTTAAAGACAAAAAAAAAAGACAAACAGTAAAAGTCTAAACGTTATAAAAAACACTCGCATTAAAAAAACACGGTCTTCGAGTAAACCGACAAAAGAAAAAAAAAAAAAACTCGTAGGAAGTTAAAAGCTTGCGTCCGGCCATTTTATTGCTCCATGTGCCACTTAAACATAAAAATGGTCTCCATAAGAGAGCGCTACGGCGCCTGCGGTAATGATCGCAATGTGCATCACGTTAATCTAGGATCTAAGAGAGAGAGAGAGAGAGAGAGAGAGAGAGAGAGAGAGAGAGAGAGAGAGAGAGAGAGAGAGAGAGAGAGAGAGAGTTATGAAAGTTGAGAGCGAGAGTTTTCGAAAGTTAATGGAGAGAGAGAGAGAGAGAGAGAGAGAGAGAGAGAGAGAGAGAGAGAGAGAGAGAGAGAGTTTGAATGTTAATGGAGAGAGAATGAATTATGAAAGTTGAGAACGAGAGTGTTTTTGACATTAATGAGGAGAGAGAGAGAGAGAGAGAGAGAGAGAGAGAGAGAGAGAGAGAGAGAGAGTTGAGAGCGAGAGAGTTTTTGAAAGTTACTGACGAGAGAGAGAGAGAGAGAGAGAGTTTTGAAAGCTCAGAGAGAGAGACAGAGTTTTGAAAGTTAATGCAGAGAGAGAGAGAGAGAGAGAGAGAGAGAGAGAGAGAGAGAGAGAGAGAGAGAGAGAGATAAGGGGTTTCCGAAAGTTAATAAAAGTTCTTCCAAGAACATAATGTAAGACAACGAGAGCGAAATAAATGACGAAGACATGAAGAAAAGAAAAAGTCTGTCTTCAAATTTTATATTCAAATGGTATCAATGGAAAACGGGAGATAATAGTTCTTCAAAAATATAATTACAGAACTTCTGAGTAGTAATCAATTCGTACCGATGAAAGAAATACAACAAAATAATAAATAAATATATGAATATGAATTTAAAATAAAAAATTAACAAAATCAATAAATACAAAGTAAACAAAAACAAAGATAAAAAAATAAACACAAAAAGTAAAATGAAAAAAAAAAAAATAAACTGAATACGCACATACAAAAATGAAAAAAATAAAATCAACCAGTTACAATACTTTTCGCATTTAAGATATTGCAAATAAATCGTAATTTTAAGCAAGAACATTATATCGCTCTGCTTTCTCTGGGTGAAGACAGTTAAAGGTAAACATGGAGTTCTATACTATTATAGCAGACTGAGTTACACACAATAAACAAGTAAGAAATGCACCGAAGTTTCTTCGGCGCAATAGAGTTTTCTGTACAGCCGCTACAGCGTATAATCAAGGCCACCGAAAATAGATCTATCTTTAGGTGGTTTAGGTATAATACTGTATGAGCCGCGGCCCATGAAACTTTAACCACAACCAAGTGGTGGCCTATCCTATATCGTTGCCAGAGGCACGCTTATGGCTACATTTAACCTTAAATAAAATCAAAACTATTCAGGCTAGAGGGCTGCAATTTGGTATGTTTGATGACTGGAGGGTGGATGATCAACATACCAATTTGCAGCCCTATAGCCTCAGTATTTTTTAAGATCTGAGGGAGGACAGAAAAAGTGCGGACAGAACAAAGTGCGGACGGACAGACAAAGCCGGCACAACAGTTTTTTTTTTTTTTTACAGAAAACTAAAACTATATGGATGTACAATAAGTATTATACAGAAATATTTCATTCCAAGCCTGCGACGCTGGAACTCCGTGTTTCATTTGCTTAAAAAAGCAGCTGAATTGGAT
>NC_089741.1:25893991-25926491 GCF_040412425.1 Macrobrachium rosenbergii
AAAGAAAAAAAAAGAAAAAAGAATGTTATCAAGACACATGAGATAATGACAAGGTTCACAGCGTATTTATCAACGTACAACGTATTAAGTTAGTAGTCAGGAAATATTAATCATAACATTCCCCGGACGACTGACATTTCCGTAACATTCTCTCATTGTTAAAATTTTTTTTTATAAAAAACATTTTTAACGACAAGATTCACAGAGAAACCTGAAGAACGAACGACACTTTATCATAACAAGTAAAAAATGCTCCGAAGTTTCTTCGGCGCAATCGAGTTTACTGTACAGCCGTTACAACGTACAATCAACGCCGCCGAAAATAGATCTATCTTTCGGTAGTCTCGCTATATTGCTGTATGATCCGCGGCCCATGAAACTTTAACCACGGCTCGGTGGTGGCCTGTCCTATATCGTTGCTAGAAGTACGATTATGGCTAACTTTAACCTTAAATAAACTAAAAACTACTGAAGAGTGGATGATCAACATACCAATTTGCAGCCCTCTAGTCTTAGTAGTTTTTAAGATCCGAGGGCGGACAGAAAAAGTGCGGACAGAAGAAATGCGGACAGACAAAGCCGGCACAACAGTTTTCTTTTACAGAAAACTAAAAATGAATAATTGGAACAGACTGACTGACTGACTGCCGATCGGGACTTCAGGAAGTGTCTCCCCCTTATCTCTCTACCCCTTTAAAAGCTCCCACGATTTTTTATTCAGCGAGAACTGACGTCAAAACAACAGTATATATTCTTCCGCTTCCGCCATTGGCACGTGAACGTGATGAAACTGAGTACGGCATTTATATAATTTGACTGACCCGTTGATAAGCAGCCGAGTGCCTTACTTGCACGGAATAGCAGAGAACTGCGTTTGCCGACAGATTTCATATCCTACTAAAATGGACCTTAATAACGCCCAATCATTCAATCAGTCAAACTAAAACGTTAAATAACGTTACAAAGTCTTAATCTCTTATAGAATACAATATAGAATTTAGGCCAAAGGGCAAGCGTTGGGACCTATGCGGTCATTCAGCGCTGGGATGGAATTTGGCCAGTAAGAAAGTTTGAAAGGCGTAAGAGGAGGCAAACCTCGCTATCTGTTATACGCAGTTAGCATTAAATGGCTTTTTTTTTTTTTTTTTTTTTTACTTTACTATAAGTACTACTATTGCTAACAATTTGATTCTCGTTAGTCACTTCGTAACAGTAATTTTGGTTTATAATCAGACACGTTTAATCACAGATGCTTCTTTCAAGTTTGGATTTATATAATTCGCATATGAATACTTTCAATATTCAGTTCCAGTTCAAGAATTTTTGCTGGTGGCGTTTCTGTAAGCTCTGGCCCTTCATCTTTTTGTCTCCTAGAAGGTAACTGACATACAATTTAGAGCCAAAGGCCAGGCGCTGGGAACTATGAGGTCATTAAACTCTAAAAGGGAAACTGACAATAAAAAGGTTTGAAAGGTGTAACGTGAGGAAAGCCACGCATATGAACCTATGAATCAACTGTCAGGAGAGGGTTGGAAAGTAAGATGGAAGAAATAGAATATGAACGGAGGCACAGTCAAAGGAATGGAAGGGGTTGCAGCTAGGGATGTCTGTACCAGTGGCAGATTTTTTTTTTTTCGCCATTCTCAGAATGTGTTCTCCCACGTGGATAAAAGCAGCGTACCTAAACCTAAAAAATACATTTGTCATTTCCCTAAAGATAATAATTATATAGCCGGTTCTCAGATGATTATCTGACGGGCCATAATTGAAAGCTTTTATATCAAGAGCAAAAGTGCCGCCATCATTTTTGGTTTCTGAGACTTCTGAGCAAGCGTCTGAATTCGTCAGCTGGGAGTTTTTGTACTTCTGTTCTGTAGAGGTGCCACGATGTCCCGTCAATTTACTTACGTTGTTTTGGTCTGGTTAATGTGGAAGCTTTTCGTTTGTTGTTTAGCAAGATTACGCCATAAATTCAATAGAGAATTATAAAGTAAAAAATGCGCCGAAGTTTCTGTACAGCGTATAATCAAGGCCATCGAAAACAGATCTATCTTTCGGTGGTTTCGATATAATGCTGTATGAGCCAAGGCCTACGAAACTGTAACCACGGCCCGGTGGTGGCCTATCCTATATCGTTGCCAGACGCACGATTATGGCTATCTTTAACCTTAAATAAAATAAGAAACTACTGAGGCTAGAAGGCTGCAATTTGGTATGTTTGATGACTGGAGGGTGGATGATCGACATACCAATTTGCAGCCCTCTAGCCTCAGCAGTTTTTAAGATCTGTGAGCGGACAGAAAAAGTGCGGACGGATAGACAAAGCCGGCACAATAATTTTCTTTTACGGAGAACTAAAAATATGACTCAAGGTGGACCTGGTAACAGGAAACAAGTGATGATTTTCTGGGAGAGATAGGAATATAACTTTTGACGATGTGGGATCTCTTGGAGAGGACTACCCAGCCTTGCAGGAGGCTCTGATATTTATCTCTCCACTTACTCCCAATTTTATCAGTGCTTACTTGCTATCATATCCTTTGTCTGTTGTTCCCTGTCAATATATATATGTGTGTATGTGTGTGTATGTATATGCATATTAATTATTAAAAGTAAAATTGACTGTTTTACCTTTCGTACTCCAAATTTTCTTAAATATAACACTGTACATAACGATATAGTTCTACTCAAATTGTGAAGATGGTGAATATATATATATATATATATATATATATATATATATATATATATATATATATATATATATATATATATATATATATATATATATATATATAGTATACATTATATATATATATATATATATATATATATACTTAGTGTTTAACTTACGACCATTTGGAACACGAAAAACTAACACACACACACATACACACACATATATATATATATATATATATATATATATATATATATATATATATATATTACTTAATGTTAAACTTACGACCATTTGGAACACGAAAAAGTAAAACAGAGTCAATTTTACTTTTAATAATATCACAACTGACAGTGATACAACAAATAGACAAACATCAAGCTAACAGAGAGAGAGAGAGAGAGAGAGAGAGAGAGAGAGAGAGAGAGAGAGAGAGAGAGAGAGAGAGATCGTACAGAAGGCATCCAACTTCCCCAACAAACTACAAGTTTGTATCCCAGTCACCTTTAGCATTCCCTAGAGGCCTGACTGTCTTTGTCTTCTAGCTCTCTCTCTCTCTCTCTCTCTCTCTCTCTCTCTCTCTCTCTGTCTGTGCGCATTCCCTAGGTTCTCTCTCTCTCTCTCTCTCTCTCTCTCTCTCTCTCTCTCTCTCAACATACCCAATTCCAGCCTGAAGCTCTCCACTCCACCTCACCTAATATCTATATAAACATACCTTCTTCCCAGCCTTAGCTAATCTCTCTCTCTCTCTCTCTCTCTCTCTCTCTCTCTCTCTCTCTCTCTCTCTCTCTCTCTCTCAGAGGAGGAGGAGGAGGAGGAGGAGAACAAATACCATTTTCCCCGGGTTGTCATGTCTCCAGACGTGACCACCTTTTCATACTCCCCCTCTGGTCCGCTTTCATCGTCAGATTAATTTCCCCTCATATGTCCAGGGAAGATAAATGCATTGTCTTCAGGACAGCGGCGACGTAAATTTCCAGATGCCACAAAACTGTTCCTCTTCTTCTTCCTCTTCCTCTTCTTCCTCCTCTTCTTCTTCCTAATGCACCTCCAGATCTTTGACTGATGGATGGACGTTGCGTCCAAATACCACGGGAATTTCAAGAGGTCCTTTTTGTTTAAGTCTCTTTTCCTCCTTTCCTTCATTCGCTCCCTGTTCTCCTTGCTCTGTCATCTTCACTCATTTATCAGTTTCTTTGTACTCTAGTTCTGCCTTTCTTTCTCAACGTATGCGTTGTTTTGCTTTACATTTGTTTTCGTTGCATTCATTCGCTGCTTCTTACTTCTCCTAACTCCTGCTTCTCTATATGGCTTTTGTTTTTTCCAGTTTTATATTTACTTATTTACTATCTTTTTATTTACCACACTTCTGCTTTATATTGTTGTTTCGCCTCGATTCTTTTCCTTCCGTTTTAAGTAGTTTCTAAGACTCGCACTACTCTTGCATCTCTCTCTCTCTCTCTCTCTCTCTCTCTCTCTCTCTCTCTCTCTCTCTCTCTCTCTCCAACAATGTGTTATGAAACAGGACGAGTCACTTAGCAAACAATGCACGAGAGCATTCTCATAACAAATACAATGAAAGAGAGATTTCTCATAAAATAATAATAATAATAATAATAATAATAATAATAATAATAATAATAATAATAATAATAATAATAATAATAATAATAATAATAATAATAATAATATTTTTTACAGTTCGTTTTGAAACACAACACAAATAACCTTAACAATTAATTGTCACCTTTATGAAAAAGATGAGTATAAAACACAGCAAATAACAAAGCAACGAGAGAGCGAGTTCTTATTTAACAACAACAACAACAACAACAACAACAACAATAATAATAATAATAATAATAATAATAATAATAATAATAATAATAATAATAATAATAATAATAATAACAAATTTTTCTGTTCGTTTTGAAACACAACACAAAGAACCTTAACAAATAATTGTCACTTTTCTGAAAATGATGACTAGAAAAACATGAATAACAACGGAAGAGAGATTTCTTAATAATAAAAATAATAATAAATAATAATAATAATAATAATAATAATAATAATAATAATAATAATAATAATAATAATAATAATAATAATTTCTATTCCTTATGACACATAACACGAAGATAATGTCACTTTATGGAAAAGATGAATAAAAAAATCATAGCAAATAAAATAACAAAGAAAAAGAGACTTCTTAATAATAATAATAATAATAATAATAATAATAATAATAATAATAATAATAATAATAATAATAATAATAATAATAATAATTTCTGTTCCTCATGAAACACAACACGAAGAATCTTAACAAATATGCCTTTGTGAAAAAGATGAGTATAAAACCACAACATGTAAAATAACAAAGAAAGGGAGACTTCTTAATAATAATAACAATAATAATAAAAATAATAATAATAACAATAATAAAAATAATAATAATTAATAATAACAATTTTTGTTCCCCATGAAACACAACATGAAGTATCTTAACAAATATACCTTTATGAAAAACATGAGTATCAAAACACAGCACATAAAATAACAAAGGGGGACTTTTTAATAATAATAATAATAAAAATAATAATAATAATAATAATAATAATAATAATAATAATAATAATAATAATAATTTTTTCTGTTCCTCATGAAGCACAACACAAAGAATCTTAACAAATATGCCTTTACGAAAAAGATGAGAATAAAAACATAGCAAGTAAAATAAACAAAGAGAGCCTTCTTAATAATAATAATAATAATAATAATAATAATAATAATAATAATAATAATAATAATAAATAATAATAAGCATCCTGTCTCCATCATAACTCCTGGTCGCTAGAGGGATTCCTCCTCCAACGTCGGGGCTTCACCGCTGAAAAGACTCTTCCGTTGTTCTTTTACTCTCGCCTCTTTTGTGCTCGGAGGAAAACTTCCTTGAAAGGAAAACACGTGAGAGAGAGAGAGAGAGAGAGAGAGAGAGAGAGAGAGAGAGAGAGAGAGAGAGAGAGAGAGAGGTTAAAGGAACTTGGCGTCTACTTTTCATTCATTTATTTATTTATTTACACACACACACAGAGAGAGAGAGAGAGAGAGAGAGAGAGAGAGAGAGAACCTGACGTCTACTTTTTATTTATTTACTTATTTACAGAGAGAGAGAGAGAGAGAGAGAGAGAGAGAGAGAGAGAGAGAGAGAGAGAGAGAGGTACTTGACGCCTACATTTCATTTATTTATTTATTTACTTATTTATTTATTTATTTACAGGGGAGGAGAGAGAGAGAGAGAGAGAGAGAGAGAGAGAGAGAGAGAGAGAGAGAGAGAGAGAGAGAATATCATTCTAGAAAGAGAAAGGTAAAGAAACATAACGTGTACTTTTTATTATTTTTTATGTATTAGGGTGGAGAGAGAGAGAGAGAGAGAGAGAGAGAGAGAGAGAGAGAGAGAGATGCTATTCCAGCACGAGAAGGTAATGGAAGTTAACCTCTGCTTTTCATCTTAGAGAGAGAGAGAGAGAGAGAGAGAAGAGAGAGAAAGCAATGGAGAGTTAAGCTCTATTTTCAAGACGAGAAAGCAATGGAGGTTAAGCTCTGCTTTTCATTTTGAGAGAGAGAGAGAGAGAGAGAGAGAGAGAGAGTCATGTGTCAGGGGCTCGTGTTCGAAACTCAATTGTCCCTCGTTGTCACTGGGTGTAGAAGCACCATGCGGAAGTTACAGTATACCAAAGGGACGCGCTTACGTTGACGGTAACAAAAGCTCGTCGATGTTTTGTGGGCTTTTAGATTTTTCGTAGGAATGGAAAAAGAGACTCTTTATTTTTCTTTATGGATAAAGAAGCTCTTCATTTTTCCTTATGGATAAAGGGGCTCTTAATTTTTCTTTATGGATAAAGGAGCTCTTTATTTTTCTTTATGGATAAAGGAGCTCTTTATTTTTCTTTATGGATAAAGTAGCTCTTTATTTTTCTTTATGGAAAAAGGGGATTTTTATTTTTCTTTGTGGATAAAGTATCCCTTTATTTTTCTTTATGGATGAAGGTGCTCTTTATTTTTCTTTATGGATAAAGGAGCTCTTTATTTTTCTTTGTGGATAAAGTAGCCCTTTATTTTTCTTTATGGATGAAGGGCTCTTTATTTTTCTTTATGGATAAAGGAGCTCTTTATTTTTCTTTATGGATAAAGGAGCTCTTTATTTTTCTTTATGGAAAAAGGGGTCTTTATTTTTCTTTATGGATAAAGGAGCTCTTTATTCTTCTATATGGATGAAGGGGCTCTTTTTTTTTATTGAAAACAAGCTCTTTATTTTTCTTTATGGATAAAGGGGCTCTTTATTTTTCTTTATGGATAAAGGGCTCTTTATTTTTCTTTATGGATAAAGGGACTCTTTTTTTCTTTATGGATAAAGGGCTCTTTATTTTTCTTTATGGATAAAGGAGCTCTTTATTTTTCTTTATGGATAAAGGGATTCTTTTTTTCCTTATGGATAAAGGGCTCTTTATTTTTCTATACGGAAAAATGAGCTCCATATTTTTCTTTATGGATAAAGGGGCTCTTTTTTTTATGGATGATGCTTTTTTTCTTTGATAAAGGGGCTTTATTTTTCCTATTTTTTTTTTTTCTTTATGGAGAAAGCTCTTTATTTTTTACTTTTTATGGATACAGGGCTCTTTATTTGTCTTTATGGAAAATGCTCTTTATTTTTCTTTATGGATAAAGGGCTCTTTATTTTTATGGAAAAAGGAGCTTTCTTTTTCTTTATGGGAAAAGGGCTTATTTTTATATTCTTTTTATGGATACAGGGCTCTTGATTTGTCTTTATGGAAAATGCTCTTTATTTTTCTTTATGGATAAAGGAGCTCTTTATTTTTTATGGAAAAAGGAGCTATTCATTTTTCTTTATGAAAAAGGGCTCTTTATTTTTCTTTATGAATAAATGAGCTCTTTATTTTCCTTTATGGATGAAGGGGCTCTTTATTTTTCTTTATGGATGATGCTCTATTTTTCTTTGTGGAAAAAGGGGCTCTTTATTTTTCTTTTTGGAAAAAAAGGCTCTTTATTTTTCTTTATGGATAAAGGGCTCCTTATTTTTCTTTATGGATAAAGGGCTCTTTATTTTTCTTTATGGAAAATGATGTTTATATTCTTTATGGATACAGGGCTCTTTATTTGTCTTTATGGAAAATACTCTATTTTTCTTTAAGGAAAAATTAGCTCTTTATTTTTTATGGAAAAAGGAGCTCTTTATTTTTCTTTATGGAAAAAGGGCTCTTTATTTTTCTTTACGGAAAAATAAGCTCTTTATTTTTCTTTATGGAAAAAGGATCTTTATTTTTCGTTATGGATAAAGGGGCTCTTTATTTTTCTGTATGGATAAAGGAGCTCTTTATTTTTCTGTATGGATAAAGGAGCTCTTTATTTTTCTTTATGGATAAGGGCTCTTTTTTTCTTTATGGATAAAGGTCTCTTTATTTTTCTTTATATAAAAAGGGGCTCTTTTTTCTTTATGGAAAAGGGGGCTCTTTTTTTTCTTTATGGAAAAAAGGTCTTTTAATTTTTCTTAATGGAAAAAGTAGCTCTTTTACATTCTGATAGAAAAAAACAGCTTTTTTACATTTTCATGAAAAAGGCAGGTCCTTTACATTCGGAAAATGCTGCTCTTTTACATTCTTATAGAAAAAGCAGCTCTTTTACATACTTACGAAAAATGCAGGTCTTTTACATTCTTATGGAAAAAAGCAGCTCTTTTACATTCTTATGGAAAACATGGTCTTTTATATTCTTATGGACAACCAGGTCTTTTACATTCTTATGGAAAAAAGCAGCTCTTACATTTTTATGGAAAAAGATGCTCTTTTACATAATGGATTAAAGCAGCTGTTTTCCATTCTTATGAAAAAAAGCAGCTATTTTACATTCTTATTAAAACAGCAGTTCTTTTATATTCTTATAAAAAAGCAGTTCTTTAACATTCTTACTCCCTAGAGTCGAGAAAGGCGATGCCTTGATCCATACAGAAGAAGGCGAGAGAAATGATTACTTTATTCAAAAGGGAAGTTAATTATAGCTGAAATTTAACATAATAACTTATTTAATGTCAGTGGCTTTCAATGAATGATATTTGAGACCCTGAAAGATGGAGGTTTAATGAAATGGTTTATAAACTGGAGTCGCAGATTCAAAGGTCATCGACGCAGAGAGAGAGAGAGAGAGAAAGAGAGAGAGATCATTCTAGTAAGAGAAAGGTAAAGAAACTTAATGCCTGCCTTTCATTTCATTTCATTATTTATTTGAGAGAGAGAGAGAGAGAGAGAGAGAGAGAGAGAGAGAGAGAGAGAGAGAGAGAGAGAGAGAGAGAGAGAGAGCTATCATTCTAGTAAGGGAAAGGTAAAGAAATTTAATGTCTGCTCGTAGCAATGACCCCCAACGAATCATCCCCGAAATGGACCGAAGATGACCCATCAATAACCGCTTAATTAACTCAAAGACTTGAATAAGGTCTATAATAGCCAGAGGTCGGTCCCTTTAACCTCCTTTTTAGTTTTCTGGATAAGAAAACTATTGCGCCGGCTTTGTCTGTCCTTCCGCACTTTATTCTGCCCGCACTTTTCTGGCCGCCCTCAGATCTTAAAAAATACTGAGGCTAGAGGGCTGCAAATTGATATGTTGACCATCCACCCCCGAATCAGCAAACATAACAAATTGCAGCCCTCTAGTCTCAGTAGTTTTTTTTTTTTATCTTATTTAAGGTTAAAGTTAGCCATAATCGTGCTTCTGGCAACGACATAGAATGAGCCACCATCGGGCCGCGGTTAAAGTTTCATGGGTGGGGGCTCAGACAGCATTATACCGAGACCACCGAAAGATAGATCTGTTTTTGGTGGCCTAATCGCTATAGCGGCTGTACAGAAAACTCGATTGCGCAGAAGACACTTCGACGCATTTTTTACTTGTTTGGGCTAAAGATTCAACTTTAACTCAAGCGCCATTTGTTCATTCTCATCAGGAACTGGCGAAATAGCAGAGCAAATTTCATCACAAAAAACAACTTTCAAAACATTGAAAGCGTTTTTTACACCCATGATATTCAATGTGAAATAAGTTAAAAGTTTATTCATTCCAATGCTTTATTTCAACGAGACGGATAACTTGAAAGACAATCAGATTTTGCTATACCATTCCAAAAGCATTTTCCCTGCTAATGATAATAAGTGTCAAAATGATAACCTGTGTAAATAACTTGAAACAACTTCTGAGTACTAGGAGCAATTTACGAAAATACTGACCTGTAACTATCCTTCTTGAAAATCATCAATGCAATAAACGAAAAAAAAAAAATATGATTTTTTTCCCGTCATAGTCTTAGCTCAAGATAACACACTCCAATTGACCTGAACACATTGATACCTTTTATCAATTCTGGATGTAAATTTACAGTTTTTAAAAATAAATTTGTAACCAAAATACTGGAAACAACTGAAGATATGCTGTAAAGATAAGTAACCACAAATATCACATAAATGTTGTTCCGAATATAATAGTTACCAGAATAACATCTATTCATGAAATCTAGCATCCGTAAACATGTTTCAATTTGTAATTAACCTAGACTGAATACATATGTCGCAACTGTGGAAAAATTAATTCCAATGAAACCTATATGCAGTGCTTTCTTAATTCAGTAATATTATGACGTTCGAATATGTCATTACTATCTGTGTGTATGTGTGTGGGCGCGTGTGTGCTTTTGTGTGTGTGACATAAACTAGAGTGACTATAGTGTGACGTAAATTGGTCTTCAGTTAAGACTGTATGTCTCCTTGCTTGTAAATTTTGTTATATATACATACATACATATATATATATATATATATATATATATATATATATATATATATATATATATATTTGATTTGGCGGTGGGGTACATACATACATATATATATATATATATATATATATATATATATATATATATATATATATATATATATATATATATATATAATATATATATATATATATATATATATATATATATATATATATATATATATATATATATATATATAATATATATAAAGTGTGTATGTATACAAGAGTGAGTGTGTGTGTGTATATGTGTGTTTGCATTACACTTCCACACAAGCAAGGCGTACCACATCTTACTTACTTTCCCCTTTTATTCAAGCAACAGCCACAAAAAACCCTACTGATTTTACTGAGGAATAATACAGGAAAACAAGTAAAAAATGCGCCGAAATTTCTTCGGGGCAATCGAGTTTTCTGTAGAGCGTATAATGCTGTATGAGCCGCGGCCCACGAAACTTTCAGCCACGGCTCAGTGGTGGACTGTCCTATAGCGTTGCCAGACCCACGATCATGGCTAACACTAACCTTAAATAAAATAAAAAATACTGAGGCTAGAGGGCTGCAATTTGGTATATTGGATGATTGGAGGGTGGATGATCAACATAACAATTTGTAGCCCTCTAGCCTCAGTAGTTTTTAAGATCTGAGGGCGGACAGAAAAAGTGCCGACGGACAGACAAAGCCGGCACAACAGTTTTCTTATACAGAAAACTAAAAGCACGAGTACCGAATAATCTCGTCTCCCCTCAGGCGCTAAAAACTTTCCCAAGGAGGAATCGTTCATTGATACAGTAAATAGTAAGAAGCAAGTAATCTCCCTCGAGGATACTGAAAATAAACGCGCGCGCGCGCACGCACACGCACGCGCGCTCTCAAACACGCGAGATGTATACCGGACCTGCCTCCGACTCCGGAGATAACTTATAACGAACATCACATTATGATTTGTGTGGTTATATCAGCCAATCAATATTTGCCTTAGAAGATGAATGCGCTGGAGGAGATAGAGATGGGAGGAGGAGGAGGAGGAGGAGGAGGAGGAGGAGGAGGGGGCGGTGATGAAGGGGGAACTGGAAAACGGGGTGTGGGAGGGAAGCCAGAGTTGCTGGGGGTAACCCAACAAAAGAGATCAGGATCGAGGGAGGTTAAGTAAAAATAGAACCAGACAAAAGAGCAAAGACTAGAGGCTACAGAGAGAGAGAGAGAGAGAGAGAGAGAGAGAGAGAGAGAGGGACGCCGTTGCCACGGCAACCAAAGTACACATACAATGAACTCCCGGAGATGATGATACGCCGAGCGATCTCCACCTGGCTGTCGTCACCAAGGATGCGGCAGGACGACAGATGAACAGGATACATACATACACACACACACACACACACACGCACACACACACACACACACACTAACATATCGGAAAATATATTTCTCAGCTGTAGCCATGACACGGGGATATACAATATCAATCATCGTCAAAATGCCTGTTAAGAATGATATCGATATTACCTTCACTAAGGTTTTTGTCAGTGTCGCGGTGATATCATCGTTATTAATGTCATCATTTCATAAAATACAATGACATAGCCATCACTGACATCACCATCAATAACATTTTAGCAGTGCCGTCGTGATATAATCGTTATAGAGGTCATCATTATATATATATATATATATATATATATATATATATATATATATATATATATATATATATATATATATATATATATATATATATATATATATATATATATATATATATATATATATATATATATACATACATACATACACACATACTTACATACAAACATACTGTACATGCATGCATACATACGTAAATTACATTGATATCACCATCATTAGGATTTATGCCAGCGTTGTCGTGATATCATTATTATTAATATGATCTTTCTACAAAGTACAAGAGATGTCATAATGAAATTTGGTCCGAAAGAACACCCGGTTAACGGAAATGCCTGGAAATCGCACATAAATTTTGCATTTCATTCAACATAAGCAAGCAGTATTCACGACATAATTACCTAAGTATATTCACAGTAGTTCCTCAATACATATTAGCATATCAACTCACAATATATCGAATTATATCAGTAAACGACATTTCCATACTATGAAATCACTACAAGGAATAGATTTCAAATCTTGTGCAGAGAGAGAACCATAATTATGTCGCCCCGCATAATTTCATTTCACAAAAATTATCGCTTGACATTAAAATGTTATCATTTGTGATTTTTGCTTATAAATATTTCGAAGTTATTCTTCCAGTATATTCCTGTTTTCATTCGCGGTCGTTTTTATGTCGAGTCAGCATGAAGCATGAGACGTCGATTTGACACGATATATTGTTTTATAAGATGTTTATGATCAACCAGAAAGGACCATGATTTTGGAGATAATAAGAAACACATTAATGATACTAACTGGGGTTATTAGGTAAAACCCGTATGAACACATTACAAACATGTCTACAGAGTCACATGTGAATAAATAACCAGTTCCAAATATCGACGCATTAAAATGTACATGCTGTCAAAAAAAAAAAAATCTACTGAAATTCATAAGAACACGAATTTCCTCACAAGTTACAATATTTTTTTTCCCTCTGCATTTAATACTCAAGTTAAATTTGGAAAACGATCCAACGGTGGTAACACTAACTACTACTACTACTACTACTACTACTACTACTACTACTACTACTACTACTACTACTACTAAATTTACTTCAAAATCTAGCTCCAGAGTTCTTTCTCTGCTTCCGTTTTCCCCGGTTTCTTTAAGCTTACTTCATTTCAAAGGTTCTGTCTTGACCTTAATCCGAACATTAAATTGCCCATTCCGTCGACCTACGCATATCGAACACCGAAAAATAATTGCATTGTCAGGTCATTTCCATTTGTCACCCACCTTGAGACGAGGGAAGACACCGAAGTCCCTGAAAAAAATTAGAAGATGGGAAATCAATGTCAGGAAAAATAAATACAAATCACAAAAGCAATTCAGTGTCATATTGAACGTAGAAAAATGCCATTAACATGTCCTTGAAGTTATAAATAATCAAGTGTTTCTTTAAGAAGCTATTCATAAATATGCAACATTTTGCTCAACTGAACACATACCTCATCTCTAACCATTCTGACTCGTAAGAATGTGTCAATAAATGTAACAGAGGCACTCTACGTATTTCATAATTACTGCCATGTTTAATCCGGTTTTACATTGTTCCCAGATGGCTTCTAAGGCCTCAGAGAGATGCAACATCCAAGAAAAATAAGGAAAGAATTTCAATCAAATATCTGATGACTGAACCCGAAATATTTTACAAATCTCTTCTCTTATTCTTCTTTTTAAAAAAAAAAAAAAAACTTACTTCTTCGTGCGAAATGGCGTGGAACCTTATAATAAGGTTAGCACAGTAATTCACGACCCTACCAGACATACCAAAACACACACACACACGCGCACACACACAAACACAATATGCAATCTGGGAGTCATACATGCTTCACCAAAATAATGAGCTGATATATCTCCTGCCACTCCTATTCTCAACATTAAATCCATCAACCTGAGCTCCTTTCTATTCCGTAATAGCACATAATATGCAAACTTTCCTCAACATTTTCTATTTTTTTCTACAAATAGTTTCTTTTTTTTCTGGAAACAGCAACGTCAGGAATATAAGTTACAGTGGCCAAACCCCTTGCAATGCAGTTTTATTTATTTCGTTGAAAAAAAAAAGAGATTTCAGCGGGAGAAGGGGTCCATTACGACTTGGACGTAGTAACATCCTGCAAGTTCATTACATCCGAGTTCCAGCAAGGCCAATAAACAACGCCCTTCGAAAAGTACACACGATTTCAAAAACAGTCCATGTCGAAAGTATCTTAGACTTAGGTAAAAAATGCGCCAAAGTTCCTTCGGCGCAATCGAGTTTTCTGTACAACGTATAATCAAGGCCACCGAAAATAGATCCATCTTTCTGTGGTCTTGCTATAGTGCTGTATGAGCTGCGGCCCATGAAACTCACACCCGGCCGTGGTGGCCTGTGTTGTTGCGTTGCCAGAAGCACGATCATGGCTAACTTTAACCTTAAATAGGATAAAAACTACTGAGGCTAGAGGGGGTACAATTTGGTAAGTTTAATGATTGGAGGGTGGATGATCAACACACCAATTTGCAGCCCTCTAGCCTCAGTAGCTTTCAAGATCTGGGGGCGAACAGGAAAAAGTGCGGACGGACATACAAAGCCTTGACAATAGTTTTTTTTTTTTTTTTAGAAAACTAAAACAAACGTGCCAAGTGAAGAAAAAAAAAAATTCACAAGTCAGAATATGAGTTTTGATATCGACATTAATCTGACATACAAAACGGAATGAAAATGATTCTATATAACATAGACTAATGTTAACTTTGTGATATTTTGTTTATTTTATTTAAGCTGGATTTTCTCAGTTTTTGAAGCGATCGCAACATGAAGACATTGTTTTTCAGAGAACAAAGAGATACATTTGAGATTCAAAATACGACCAAAATGATGACACCTCAAATAAAATACAGCGGTCTAATGTTGCACCTGGAATTATCAGCTTTTCAGAGACTGTTAAATACTAAAGATCGACTTCTCCATGAATTCTACCCCGCCATTTGTCCTTTGTTGAAGAGGCGAATATTGCGCAATATACGTGGGTAGTTCTCTGAATGCCTGGGGACCAGAGCAGGGAAATATTTCCAGAGGTCAGCTAGACCTGGTCAAAGGTCAACTAGGTCTGGTCAAAAGTCAGCTAGATCTGGTCATAAGTCGACTAGGTCTGGTCAAAGGTCAGCTAGACCTGGTCAAAGGTCAACTGGATCTGGTCAAAGGTCAACTATATTTAGTCATATGTCCACTAGATCTGCTCAAGGGTCAACTAGAACTGGGCAAAGGTCTACTATATCTGGTCATAGGTCAGCCAGACCTGGTCAAAGGTCAACTAGATCTGGTCATAGGTCAACTAGATCTGGGCAAAGGTCAACTAGACCTGGGCAAAGGTCAACTAGATCTGGGCAAAGGTCAACTATATCTGGTCACTGGTCAGCTAGATCTGGTCATAGGTCAACTAGGTCTAGTCAAAGGTCAACTAGGTCTGGTCAAATGTCAACTAGATCTGGTCATAGGTCAACTAGGTCGGGTCAAAGGTCAACTGGAGCCAGTCAAAGGTCATCTAGATCTGGTCATAGGTCAACTATACCTGGTAAAAGGTCAACTATATCTGGTCAAAGGTCAACTAGATCTGGTCATAGGTCAACTAGGCCTGGTCAAAGGTCAACTAGATCTGGTCAAAGGGAAACTAGATATAGGCAAAAGTCAACTAGATTTGGTCAAAGGTCAACAGCGTCCGGTCAAAGGTTAAATAGATCTGCTCAACTGCTGGGTGAAACCTACCATTCAAACTTTGATAACTATATTTTCTAATGTTGGTTTTAAAATGACATTTTTTTTATCTAAGATATTTAGCCTGAAATCGCTGAATTAATCGAATTTTTTTTATTATGCAATTTCGGAAGAACCATCATCGATAATTTCCATTTATTACTGAAGTTTTGACTACGGTACACACAGGTATAAAAAATCTTTAAAATTACTCTGATATAAGGAACAAATTGTAATAAATTGTAAGAAATCTATATGCAATTCGCTTGTAGCTGTATTTGACCGTTGACCAGATCTAGCTGATCTTTGACCATGTCTAGTTGACCTTTGACCATGTCTAGTTGACCTTTGACCAGATCTAGTTGATCTTTGACCATGTCTAGTTGATCTTTGACCATGTCTAGTTGACCTTTGACCAGATCTAGTTGACTTTTGCCTATATCTAGTGAAAGCGCTAAATTACATGGAAGAGATATACAATCGCTAATCAAGAGGCAATAAGTATGAAAAAATATAGCAGAGTCAACCAAATATAATTTTCTTGTACAGATGCAATTCCACAAACTAAATATCCCCCCTAAAAAAAATGAGTTGAAGGATCAATACATCCTAAATAAATGAAAGAGATGCATACTCGTTATTCATTAATCAAGATGCAATAAGTACGAAAAAAAACACATCAAGAGTCAACCAAATATCATTTTCTCGTATAGACGTAATTCCACAAACCAAGCCCCCACCCGCCCCACCCCCAAAAAAATTTTTTTTGCTACTACAGCAACTCTATTCGACTCCACTCCCTCCATTCCATTCCATTCCCAAGAGTCTTTTTTTCACTTTTCGAATCTGGCGGAAGTGGGTGGCCCGGTCAAAGATCATTTTCAAAAACGCCCCGTTTAAAATCGACGCGAGAGTTTTTAGACGCTGTGGCCTCACATGCAAAGTGGCATTTGCCAGTAAGCTCCCTTTTCTCATCGTGGCAAATGACACCAAATTTCCCCGGCAGAAACCATACAAACGGCCACCAATATCGGGATTTTTGTTTATGCGGACGATATCAAAATGGAATTCACCTGGTTGCTGGGCAGAGCGGCCCGTCTATTTTTTTTTTTTTTTTTTTTTTTTTTGTAACCATCAACTTCCAGTTCGCAACTTCCATTTTGCGCAGATTTAAAAATACATGTTGGAATTAATTATTCCAGGGTCGTGTCTATCAACATCGATTCGGCGAAGAGGGAAATTCGAACGTATTTTCCATTTTGAAAAACAGACAAGTGAAAACAAGTAAAGAGTGCGGCGAAGTTTCTTCGGCGCAATCGGCTTTTCTGTACAGCCGCTACAGCGTATAATCGAGGCCAACGAAAATAGATCTATCTTTCGGTGGTCTCGGTATAATGTTGTATAAGCCGCGGCCCATGAAATTTTAACCACGGCCCGGTGGTGGCTTGTCCAATATCGTTGCCAGAAGTACGATTATGGCTGACTTTGACCTTAAATAAAATAAAAACTATTGAGGCTAGAAGACTGCAATTTAGTAAGTTTGATGACTGGAGGATGGATGATCAACATACCAATTTGCAGCCCTCTAGCCTCAGTAGTTTTTAAGATATGAGGGTGGACAGAAAAAAGTGCGGATGGACAGACAAAGCCGGCACAATAGTTTTCTTTTCAGAAAACTAAAAACATACCATATAAAATTCACAAAGAATCTGCGCTCTGATATTCATAAAGCTATTCATTTAAATCCTGTCTTTTCCTTAAACTAATAAGTTTTTGAAGATTTATTTATTTAATGAAGGAAACGCTGGCGTCACAGCTCTACAAGCAAGCCTTCGGCGCATTCCCGATCCACAAAAATTATAATAAATCCACAAAAATTACACTGATTATTCAATATGGTAATAATAACAGTATACTTTTACGGAATCCACAATTTTCATAGAAACTGTCATTATCGCGATCTTTCTTGTTTAATAATATGCAAATGAATTACACAAGCAATTAACGATACCTTATAATGATTCGCTTTACATTTAGTACTAATCTAATTAAAAATATAGCTTAAACGAAACTTATTTTGGAATATAGAATCAATGAACAACAATCAATTCAACAACCATCAATTTAACAACGTGAACGCAACAGCCATCCATTCAACAACCATCAATTCTGTGAGGAAAAAGTATCAGTTCAACAACCATTATAGCGAGGAAAACTCGCTCTGCTCCATTCCCCCTCACTCCTTCCTCATTCCCCAGCTCGGCTGGAAATGTTGCCGTCGAGGACCGTTTTCCAAACGACCGTTCGAATCTGGGCCAAAAGTCTCCGTCGCCATGACCACCCATGCGAAACGCCATTCGCCAATAAGCGCCGTTTGCCTCATCGATGCACCGTCACAAATGACACCAAATTTCGCCGGCAGGAACCATACGAATGGTCGCCAATGCCAGGATTTTTGTTTATGTGGACGATATCGAAACAGATTGTATCTGGTCGCTTTGCAAAATGCCAATTCGCTCTTTTTTTTTTTTAACTTAAGTTTTCGATTCTGGGACTAAACGGGAGTACAGATTTGTATATTTTGTATCCACATGTCGGAAGTATCCTTCAGCTATTTTGTCAACATTCAACAACTGTTCAATAGATAGGAATTCCAATTTTTTTTAATTGTCAAAACGATTCGGAATAAGTCCAGTTAGTTAGTACATAAGCTATTTATCTGTATCTATCTATCTATTTATATATATATATATATATATATATATATATATATATATATATATATATATATATATATATACATACATATATATATATATATGTATATAAAATGTTCAGGATATACATGTGTATATATATATATATATATATATATATATATATATATATATATATATATATATATATATATATATATATGTACATATACAAACACACACACATATATATATATAATATATGTGTATAAAATGTTCTATATATACATACATATATATATATATATATATATATATATATATATATATATATATATATATATATATATAAATATATATATATTATATATATATATATATATATATATATATATATATATATATATATACAAAAACACACATATATTGCATACATATATATACATATATATATATATATATATATATATATATATATATATATATATATATATATATATAATGTTAGTGTGTGTGGATATACACAAAACGAGAAATGTTTGAAACTATTACGAATTCCCACATTGTTATCACTAGTAATATTATTATCAATAAGTACTAGCAGCACATTATTAACTTTCAAACACAACATATATAAACAACCTAAAAACACAATCATCCATAAATTCATTTTCTAACATTTGGACATACAAACGTTTACAAAACGTCAAATAAAATCAAATGACACTTCGCAAACATACAAAATATAAAAATATATTATTCACAATTGGCTTATTAACTCCAAATTGTGTTCGAAGGAAAAGAATATCTGAACCAGGAATTTCCAATTTCGTTCCCAAAGGTCAATTGCTAATGCCAGAATTATTACACAGAATTATTACACACAACAATACATTAACAACGATGGTTATTCTGAGGTGCTATTAAACGCTTATGAAGAGAAGCCGAGTTGACGGATTACAGGATTAAGTGGAGAAATGAAACAGAGAAGACAATAATAAGCATGACTGTCGCGGATGTACCCAAGAGCTTCGAAAGATGATATATGGTTCTGGAAAGTAATCGGGTTGGACGACTGAGTAGACCGTGGAGTTGTAACTGTGTATATACATACATACATACATACATATATATATATATACACAGTATATATATATATATATATATATATATATATATATATATATATATAATATATATATTGTTTATGATTATATATATATATATATGTATATATATATATATATATATATATATATATATATATATATATATATATATATATATATATATATATATATATATATATATATATAAATATATATATATACATATATATATATATATATATATATATATATATATATATATACATACAGTATATATGTGTGTGTGTTTTCATTCAAGGTAAAGTCCACAATACGTACAAGTAGTAATAAATGCATTGACACTGAATCAAGGTCATAATGGCGCGTACAAACATAACCCTGTGTGGGATGCTTTATGAAATGATTAACACTTCATAATGGTGTTGTTCACTGGAATTACTATACTTGAGGGTATGAGTTGTTTTACATTCGTTTGTGGATCAGTTCTAAGAAAAGTTGTTGAGAGAACTTGAGGGTGAGGGGGGAGGGTGGGGGGGGGATGTAACAGGAATTTTGAGAAGACACTGAGGACTGATAAAAATCTGGCGGAAGACTTTAAAATGGCTTTATAAATAAGATAGACGATCTAAGAAGTGTTGGAAGGAAACTTTTTAAATAAAAGGAGTCCGCAAATTTAATAATAGAAACATCATTGGGTCAATAACAGGTTACCGTGGCGAGATTGATAATCAAGGCAACGGAACTGTGGTAATTATATATATATATATATATATATATATATATATATATATATATATATATATATATATATATATATATATATATATATATATATATATATATATATATATATATATGATGTGTGTGTGTGTGTGTGTGTGTGTGTGTATGTACATACATTAATTAGCTCTCATACAAGCCGCCAGAAGATGTTTCTTTTGTAAGTGACTATGTCACCACAATTTGAAATGAACCAGTCAATTAGTCAATCAATCAATCAATAGTAAAATAACTGCTAAACTTAATTTCTGGCCAATAAAATGCGCCTCAATTACAACGACCTTTTTCGGCCTCCATTTACTTTCGTTTCAAGGACTATCAAGTTCTGTTCATGTTATCACTAACTGTCATTTCAACAGCGAACATCATCTTTTTGCTTCTACACTACATAAGGTCTGTATTATTCACCTTTAAGCATTCCTTTCTCATTGAATCTCTCATCGCTGACTACAGCAAAACTTAATTACTTTTCGTAAGCAAAGAACGACCGCATGGACAAAGTCCCAACAGCAACACAATGCTAACAATGATATCTTTAACGAATTCGGCCGCCCCTTAGCCCAAAGCAATGCGCCTGCAACTCTTGCAATTTCATTCAAAGCCGTCGGCATCCCATTCGAAAGCACAACCACGGGCCGTTTAATAGACTCCCGGAACAGGCAGACATTTGTGCTAACTGTCAAGGCTCCTGTCTACGTAATTGCAGGCTTCGGTGTCGGCGCAGAAACTGGTAATTGCTAATAACAGATTACCATTACACAGCAACATTCTCGGTATTGTCACCGACGCATTCAGATGAAGGGACTCTGACATTCTCTCTCTCCTCTCTCTCTCTCTCTCTCTCTCTCTCTCTCTCTCTCTCTCTCTCTCGTCGCATACATATTCATTCTCACACACAAACTTCATATGTGAGAGCGGTGATGTGCGGGTGTAATTAGGCACATAAATCTCTCTCTCTCTCTCTCTCTCTCTCTCTCTCTCTCTCTCTCTCTCTCTCTCTCTCTCTCTCTCACACACACACATATATATATATATATATATATATATATATATATATATATATATATATATATATATATATATATATAATATATACAAACAAAACGAATCCTTTTATACTGAGATGACACAAGGCATTTGATTTTAAAATCCAGCAACATTGTCAGGAAGTGACATATTTGAGTGGAATTAGGGAAGCCCTGATTAAGCATATACTCGTACATATATACAAATATATATATATCTATATCTATCTATCTATCTATCTATATATACGAGAGAGAGAGAGAGAGAGAGAGAGAGAGAGAGAGAGAGAGAGAGAGAGAGAGAGAGAGAGAGAGAGAGAGAGAGACTTAAGTGCCTAATTACACCCGCACATCACCGCTCTCACATATGAAGTTTGTGTGTGAGAATGAATATGTATGCGGAGAGAGAGAGAGAGAGAGAGAGAGAGAGAGAGAGAGAGAGAGAGAGAGAGAGAGAGAGAGAGACTGTCTGAGGTCCCTTCATCTGAATGCCTCGGTGACAATACCGAGAGTGCTTTTGTGTAATATATTCGTACCATCCGAAGCACATACACAATCGCAGCGATCCATCGAACCAGCTTAACCACACTTTGAAAGCATCCTTAAGGGAGCAGGTATTGTAAAATGACTGAAAACTGGATTGGCTGATAAAGGGGTGAATTTCTCTCGCACAACTAACGTTCACCGGCATCATAACGTTAATTATAAAAAGAAAAAAATAGATATTTACAGAAACGTGGAATCCTAGTTCCTCATAAAAAGGAATAATCTTAGGTTAAAAGATATAATTTGGACTTTTCTAATAATAAAAAAAATTTCATATTTACGGTAACAAGGACTCCTGGTTCCTCATAAAAAGGAATAATTTCCATTAAAAGATATCTTTTGGACATCAATAATAATAAAAAGCAAGTACAAAATGCGCCGAAGTTTCTTCGGCATAATGGAGTTTTCTGTACAGCCGCTACAGCGTATAATCAAGGCCACCAAAAATAGATCTATCTTTCGGTGGTCTCGGTATAAAGCTGTATGAGCCGCGGCCCATAAAACTTTAATCACGGGCCAGTGGTGGTCTATCCTATATCGTTCCCAGAAGCACGATTATGGCTAACTTTAACTTTAAATAAAATAAAAACTACTGAGGCTAGACGGTTGCAATATGGTATGTTTGATGATTGGAGGGTGGATGATCAACATACCAATTTGCAGCCCTGTAGCCTCAGTAGTTTTTAAGATCTGACGGCGGACAGAAAAAGTGCGGACGGACAGGCAAAGCCGGCACAATAGTTTTCTTTTACAGAAAACTAAAAATTGCATATCTAAGGCAACATGGAATCCTTACTACTAATGAAAAGGATGAATTTTGTGTTAAAAGACATAATTTGGCACCTGCATTTGTAAAGTGCACCGGTCATAAGTAGAAACAGAGGGGGCGCATTTGTACATACACACACACACACTCACGCTATTAACCCGGCGCCAGTGTCATTGAACCCGACCATTATTTTAAGAGGATTGTTCGACGGCAAAATTGCAACTCGGAATTATGACCTCACCCGAGATGTCAGGGGATCTTGGCACCTCATTCTCTGATACGGAAATGTCAAAAGTCCCTCCGGGGTGACGACGAATTATTGCAGGAGAAAATTGCATAAGTAAATGTCAGAAGTCATGGGGGAAACGAATGAGTGTTGTTGTAGCGGAAGAGACAAAAGAAAAAAAAAAAGGTTTTCATAATAAATACAAGGGAAGAGACGAAATAAAAAAATGTTTCATAATACTGCATGATGAGAGAGAGAGAGAGAGAGAGAGAGAAGAGAGAAAAAGAGGGATTTTCAAAATACATACATGGGAAGAGGAAAAAAAAAGAAAGAAAAAGTTTTCGTAATAAATACATGGCATGATGTCTTTTATTTTTATTCTGGCAGTTGTCACAATGATGATAATTAGAATAAAAATATACTCATATTAAACAATAAAATCTTTGAACTTACAAAACCGAATATAATACACTTTTAATATCCGTAAAAAGCAATCAGAAGTCATAGTAGTGTAGAAAAGCATTATCCATATACATTATAACTGAGCAAGAATAACTATATCTCGTTTTCATCTGAGCATTCGATAACTACTTCGTTACTTCCTTGTGTCCTTTCCCTTTAACATCAGTTTCTTATATTCTTAAATAACCATGTCTATTAAAAAAATTTTTTTTAACCTATTATAAGAACCAGGTACGGTACATTTTAGGTCTCATAAGGTATAATCTAAAAAAAAAAAGATAAGTAAACACTACTATTATACTACTATATTCTTAGCTAATCAGAATGTCATTTGAAGAAGATAAAAAAGAATGCTATTAACTAGAATCCGCAGCCAATATTGAAGCCTCTCATCTTGTTTCTGATTGGCTGATGCAACCGTATTTGCGGCCTCTGATTGGTGATGAGCAACATGAGCTCTCACCAGTGGCACCTGGCATCAATGATATGGGCTACAGATATTTAGCGTCAGTTAGAAACTTTTCCTTTACTAATTTTCCTTGAGCCTGGGGTAAAGAAAACAGATAAAAAATCCGCAGAAGTTTCTTCAGCGCAATCGAGTTTTCTGTATAGCGTATAATCAAGGCCACCGAAGATATATCTATCTTTCGGTGGTCTCCATATAATGTTGTATGAGCCGCGGCCCATGAATCTTTAATCACGGCCCGGTGGTGTCCTGTCCTATATCGTTACCTGATGCACGATTATGGCTAACTTTAACCGTAAATAAAATAAAAACTACTGAGGATAAAGGGCTGCAATTTGGTATGTTTGATGACGGGACGGTGGATGATCAACATACCAATTTGCAGCCCTATAGCCTCTGTAGTTTTTAAGATCGGGGGCCGGACAGAAAAAGTGGGGACGGGCAGACAAAGCTATATCAATAGTTTTCTTTTACAGAAAACTAAAGGGTCATTTGGTAGCCAGTCCTGCTGATGATCATAAAATTCGCCACATGCACTTAACGTAGTGCAACCATTCAGCTCTTCGCTCGAATCGTTGCTGAATTAAACAACAGTTCAAAAACGTTCATAATACAACTTTCACTTTATGGAACAGAGATTATATTCGAATGGTTCAGCAACGTTCATAATACTAGCTTCACCTTAAGAAACAAAGATCATATTTGAATAGTTCACCAATGTCCTTAATACTGACAGAGATCATATTTGAATAGTTCAACAACGTTCATAATACTAGCTTTCAACCTTTTGAAGAACATAACAAATTTGAACAATTCAAAAATACTCTTAATATTTGCTTCAACAATGCAACCGGAGCAGATTAAACTTGAATACCTCAGAAACGATCATAATAATGGTTTTCAAAAACTAACCTTGGACAAATCTTAACAATCGTAACACTACCTTTTAAATTATGTCTGAAATATAAAATAAGACAATCTTAATAGCGGCGCTTATAATACTTTATTTCCAAACGCTTCATTCGGAATAAAAAAAAAAAATACCTCCTAGGAGCTAGGAGCAGTGAGGAAACCGCAAAATAATCTCATTAGAAGCGAGAGAAAGAAAAACATTAGGAGAGAACAGCCACAAAGCACGAAAGACCGCTCTGTAATTATTTAATGGCATCTTTAACTTTCCAGAGAGTTCCCTTGCAGTATTGAGGAATATCTCTCTCTCTCTCTCTCTCTCTCTCTCTCTCTCTCTCTCTCTCTCTCTCTCTCTCTCTCTGCGTGCTCAGAGCGTTCAATCGTTGGAAATATAGTATCACACTTTGCTTCAATATCTTTAGTGATTCTCTCTCTCTCTCTCTCTCTCTCTCTCTCTCTCTCTCTCTCTGCTTTGGCAATAACACGAATGTGTATGTGCATTAAGTGTGGATAAGTGACAAGATTTTAATCTTATACGTCCATCGATTACATTAACTAAATAATTACAGACAGTTCTTCTCCATAAGCACGGTGCAATTGAGTTTATATAATGCATTAGGAGAACTAAACAGAAAATGGCGCCCACAAAAAACGTCGGTTACGGTTAAGCAGGAGAATTCAATATATAGCATAGCATAGCATAGCATAAACAAAGCACGGCAAACAGAATTTAGGACAAAGGCCAAGCGCTGGGGCCTATGAGGTCATTCAGCGCTGAAACGGATATTGAGAGTGAAAAGGTTCGAAAACCGTAACACAAGGAAAACCTCAAAGCAGTTGCACCACGAATCAATTGTTAGGAGAGGGTGGAAAGTAAGATGGAAGGGAGAGAATGTGAAAGGAGGTACAGTAAAAGGAATGAAAGAGGTTGCAGCTAGGGGTCGAAGGGACAGCGTAAATCACCTCAAGTAATGCCTGCCCTACAGTGCACGGCATGAGGTGCAGGGACGGCACTACCACAATACGGGGGAATTCAATACATGAAATCCAGAGAGGAAAAAAGTTAACATAAAACACTTGGCGGTTAATCTTCGTATTTATGCCGTCTCTGGGCGGGATCTAATGTGATGACCCTAGTCGGGAAAGCAGCATTTATTATGAAAAAGGGAATCTCAAACGCGACCGAACCGCGTTTAAAATATTCAGCAGGATATGAGAGGTCCGTTTTACAAAGGCTTTCAGAAAACTTGCGGCGTTAAATGGACAGTGGAATGTCAAAGTGGGTATTTTGCAAGTCGGGTGCCCGTGGCAAAGGGAGTTTTCACACATTTGGTAAAATTACGTTCCTTTTTTTCTATCCGTTATCACACGGAAAATGATTTAGCATTCGTTTCATGAGGCAACAGAAAATAAATCGGGGATGTATGTTGATGAGCAATGTACAGGGGTATTGGAAATATATATATATATATATATATATATATATATATATATATATATATATATATATATATATATATATATATATATATACGCATAAACACATAATATATATATATATATATAAACACATATATATATATATATATATATATATATATATATATATATATATATATGGGGAGAGAGAGAGAGAGAGAGAGAGAGAGAGAGAGAGAGAGAGAGAGAGAGAGAGAGAGAGAGAGAATATCTAAATAATAGCCTTTCTTCAATAAAAGGCGACGGTACCGAATAAAATTGCTGGGTCCATTGTTCCACGGTCATCTTAGGCAATCGAAGCAAGAACACTCGGGGAAATCCATCAGCGATTTTTCCTTATTCCTGAAACAAAGTAAAACCGACACCAATTCAACACAAAGTACAATACGTCTTCTGTTGGAGAGACAGGAAGCATTTTATCCGGCTGAATGACGCAAAGCCTGCCTATTTATTATTTTTTGTATGTTTGTCCCGGATTTAAATAAATGACATTTCAATTAGGAAAATAATCCCTTGAGCACCTTTCAGAGAGAAAAAAAGGAGGGGACATCATTAATTACCATTAAGAACCTCATTTACATTGACCATTGTTGCAAAATGATTAATTACTGTTAAATTACTGTCAATATTTTATTGCAGCTGAAATTTTTAGATAGGCGTTTGGAATATAACGAACTCGCATGGGATGTCTCCGTGACTGGTGTTTCTTCCAATAATCTTTTGCTAGCTTCCTGATGCTAGTAAGTGATTGATGCTAGTAAGTAATTGATGCTAGTAAGTGACTGATGCTAATAAGTGATAAATATATTTTATAATTTTTTTCTAGTGTCATTCACAAATTACGTTTCTTTCGATTACTGTAAAAATTCTGAATATTTTTAAATTCTTATATTCTACCCATTCTCTCTCTCTCTCTCTCTCTCTCTCTCTCTCTCTCTCTCTCTCTCTCCGTAACTGGTTTTTCTTCCAATAATCTTTTGCTAGCTTCCTGATGCTATAGTAAGTGATAAACATACTTTATCATTTTTTTCATATTTCACATATTTATTTTTCTAGTGTCATTCACAAATTACGTTTCTTTCGATTACTTAAAAAATTCGGAATATTTTAAAAATATATTCTACCCATTTTCTCTCTCTCTCTCTCTCTCTCTCTCTCTCTCTCTCTCTCTCTCTCTCTCTCTCTCTCTCTCTCACCACAACCTAAAATCTTTATCTATTTTGATTTTCAATATATACCCACCATTACACAAAAACCCCAAGCAATAACTGAAACCGAATCTAGGTTTCCAAAAATTAAAATAATGAAAAAGTTTCCCGTGTCAGCACTTCCATCTGACATTTAACATTTGCCATTGTCTATTTAGCATTACTTAGAATACCAACAATGCCAATAACGTCCCTTTTATTCCCGGGCACAATTATTTTATTAATTTTTTTTTCTAAAACAGTGTACCAGACGAAAATACCATTTTACAGAAAAAGAGGACTTGTAATCTCATCCCGTGTAACAGCATGAAATTTCTGGGCTGAAATCATACGAGTTATACTGTGATCAGGTTTGCTTTATGAAAGAGAGGCCGTATAGAGGTTTACCACATTACAAAAGAGTGTAATTTTTCGGTACAAAATCTCAAAATCTGGAAAGCCGTGATCATCACCGTAGTTTTCTGAGGTTCAATATCCCAGTTTTTATTTTTTTTTAACACGAAAGTCGTATTAATTCATATTCTACACCTCTGTGCAACACTAAATACTTATCTAGGAAGAAGTGTCATCTTGATCACCATTATACTTATCTAGGAAGAAGGGTCATCCTGATCACCATTCACCCAGTAAGCAAATGGCGTCATAATAATAATAATAATAATAATAATAATAATAATAATAATAATAATAATAATAATAATAATAATAATAAAAATCATTTTTGTTATTCTCCGTTCGTCATTGGACGGGTGGGTACCGTTCTCAGCTAGCACTCTGTTGGTCCCGCGTTCGATTGTCCCACCGGCCAATGAAGAATTAGAAGAATTCATTTCCGGTGATAGAAATTCATTTCTCGTTATTATGTGGTGCGGATTCCACAATAAGCTGTAGGTCCCGTTGCTAGGTAACCAATTGGTTCTTAGCCACGTAAAACAAATCTAATCCTTCGGGCCAGCCCTCTCTAGGAGAGCTGTTAATCAGCTCAGTGGTCTGGTTTAACTAAGGTATACTTAACTTTTTGTTATTTACCAAAATGACCAAACAGAACAAAAGCGTTTGGATACCGCAAACCTACGCCAAGGCTGACCAAGGTCCCTCCTGCACCAAAAGTTATATTCCTATCTCTCCCAGAATCTAACCTTCACATCTAAAGACTCAAACGAACCAACACCCAAATACACAAAAGAAAATAAGGATTCCTAAACTTGTATATATAGAATTTAGGATAAAGGCCAGGCGTTGGGACCTATAAGGTCATTCAGAGCTGAAAAACAAACTGACAGCAAAAATGTTCGAAAGGTGTAACAGGAGGAAAACCTCGCAGTTGCACCACGGAACAATCGTTAGAGAAGGTGGAAAGTCAGATGGAAGGACGAAAATATGAACGGAGGTACAGTAAAAGGAATGAAAGTTGTAGCCAATGGTTCCCAAACTTATAAGAAATCTAGAGTAAGATGATTTCCTATGTTTCATATACCGAAGAAAACGACGGGTCAAAATAACAAATATTAATTTTAAACCCACACACAAATAGTGACAAGTAGGCAGAAATACAGAACGCAATTTACAGTTTCAGATACAACGCGCATTTTGAACTCCATTAAGAGTTCATAGCGACTTTCCATAGGCGCAGAGGCTAAACTAAGGTTCAAAAGATGTACAGAAATATTTTTTCAGTAGTAGGCCTTATGAAAATACATATATATATATATATATATATATATATATATATATATATATATATATATATATATATATATATATATATATATAATAAAACTTTGAACATACAATATATAATAAAACACAAAGAGATTACTCTTCAAGAACTTTTTTAGAAAAAAAAAAAGCTTAGCTGCGAGAGAGATCCTCAATACTGCAAGGGAACTCTGCAAAGTTAAAGACACCATTAAATAATTACAGAGCGGTCTTTCATGTTTTCCTGAGGTTCACTCCCAAATGTATTTCTTTCTCTTTGTTTTCTACCAGCGAGAAACTTTTGTTTTGTGTCGCTGTTCTCCGCTTATTCCTTACTCCCGTTGCATTGGTGACAAAAAAAAAAAAAAGGTCAAAAACAATCATGTTTTAAAAGTCGTTCGAAAACAATCATATTTTAAAAGTCGTTCGAAAACAACCATATTTTAAAATTCGTTCGAAAACAATCACATTTTAAAAGTCAGTCGCTCGAAAACAATCATATTTTAAAAGTCGTTCGAAAACATACTCTAAAAGTCGTTCGAAAAAATCATGTTTTAAAAGTCGTTCGAAAACAATCAAATCTGAAAAGTCGTTCGAAAACAATCATATTTTAGAGGTTCTTCGAAAACAATCATATTTCAAAAGTCGTCCGAAAACAACCATGTTTTAAAAGTCGTTCGAAAACAATCATATTTTAAAAGCCGTCGAAAACTATCATATTCTAAAAGCCGTTCGAAAACAATCATATTTTAAAAGTTACTTATGATCGCTTTAACTGAGCTGAATTTGAAGAAAAGAAATAACGGCACTTGTAATATTTACATATATTTTGGATAACGTTCATTTACTCACCACTCTCTCTCATTTGCAATCGTCAAGCTCCGAGTATCATCAGATAACAGTGAACTCTCGTTGAAAGAGCCTTATACTTTGTATTTTAAACGCGATAAACACTAATACATATTTAGCATTTTGTTAACAAATCATGCAGCGAAACTTTTTACCCGTTTATGGTCTTCTCCGTAATTGGTAATTACCTTTCAATTTCTACACATTGGTAGAACTGAAACCTACCATCATATTTGGGAATAAAGTTAAGGGAACTGTTTTTCAGCAATTTCAACATAAAATTAATTTTCTAAACAATAATATGAAGAGACAGACGAAGAAAACGGCGTTTCAGTTGGGGACATTACAGTAAAAATTACAATTTTCTTCAGGGAGCAGTTCTGAAAGATTGATTGACTGATTTGTGGTGACTAAAACTGGCGCCACAACTTGACTAAAACTGGCGCCACAAAGTTGTGAACGAGAGACTCAGTTCTTGTGGGATTAGAAGCAGAATCGCTGAAGTTCGAACCGAACCAAAGCCATAAGAACACGACATCAAGAGCCAAGGTCCAGAGAGTTAGCTGGACAGAGTACCAAGAAAGTGCTCTGTAGGCATTACTTGACCTTCTTTACAGCGTCCCTTCGGCCCTTAGCTGCAGCCCCTTTTATTCCTTTTACTGTACCTCCGTTCATAATCTCTTTCTTCCATCTGACTTTCCACCCTCTCCTGAAAATTGTTTCCTGCTACACTTTTCAAATTTTTGTACTCTCAATCTCCCTTTCAGCGCTGCATGACCTCATAGGTCCCTGTGCTTGGCCTATGGCGTAAATCTTATGTTCCATTCCATCCCACCAAGAATGTAATACATATATATATATATAATATATATATATATATATATATATATATATATATATATATATATATAATATATATGTGTGTGTATGCGTATACATATACATATATATTTCCATTTGGGAAGGGCCAATACATACACATCAGGTAATAATAATAAAAGGTAATAGCGAAAACTTCAACAATTACGAAGGCAAAAATGACAATAATAAAGGCACGGTTGAATGCCGTCACAGAATCAATGAGAGCGATACTCTACTAGATTTCCCCACTGGCACCGACCAGCAATCATAATGAAGACAATGGAGGCGGTAGTACAGTATTAGAAATAGAAAAGAAGTAAAAATTGCGCAGAAGTTCCTTCGGCGCAATCGAGTTTTCTGTACAGCATATAATCTAGGCCACCAAAATAGATCTATAGTTCGGTGGTCTCGGTATAATGCTGTGTGACCCGCGGCCCATGAAACTTTAACAACGGTCCGGTGGTGGCATATCCTATCGTTGCCAGAAGCACGATTATGGCTAACTTTAACCTTAAATAAAATAAAAACTACTGAGGCTAGAGGGCTGCAATGTTGTATGTTTGGTGACTGGGGGGTGGATGATCTACATACCAATTTGCAGCCCTCTAGTCTCAGTAGTTTTTAAGATCTGAGGGCGGACAGAAAACTGCGGACAGAATAAATTTCCGACGGATAGACAAAGCCGGCACACTAGTTTTCTTTTACAGAAAACTAAAAAGTAATAGTGCTACTGATAAAACCATTGGTAATAATTATTTATCATGGTATCAGTGCTGATCAAAGAGCAGAATCATTATATTTTGCGATGGCAGTAAATATCTCCATCTGATGTCGCCGAGGCCTCTATCTTGCTTCTGATTGGCTGGTGCATTTGAAATGCAACCACTGACGGGTGCCGGCACGAGCGTCCACCAATCATGTTTAATCTCAGTGATATCGGCTGCGGGGGTTTACCGCCAGCCTTAAAAATCAGACTAATAATAATGGTAGCACAGGAGTAGTGTCTTTAGTAATAATGTCAATATTATTACCTTCTGTCATTTCTTTCCAATGATTACCACATTCTTTGGAAGTTTGAGCTTCAAGTCAATGGCCCCTGTGGTGGGCTTGTTCCATACGAACAGGGTTTATCTTCTGGATAAAAAATAATAATAATAATAATAATAATAATAATAATAATAATAATAATAATAATAATAATAAGTACCCTTGCAGCATGTGGCAGATTATGAACTAAACCTTCATATGAACTGTCTACCTGTGAACGGATATTTAAATTTAACAAAGACCCTTGTTACCAGAAAATACGTTTTATTTTTTAAGTCCTCTTTTTCCTTTCAACAAACTCGTATTTTCGTGAAAACTTTTCACGGAATTTTAGCTCGCTTTCGGATGAGGAGGAAAAAAAAAAAT
>NC_089741.1:25931491-25951491 GCF_040412425.1 Macrobrachium rosenbergii
TGGAAACTGTGCTGAAATTTTTTTTTTACTGTGTGTCCCCCTTAGAACCGTGATGACAGCCCCTCTTAGTAATTTTGCTACAATGCTCTACGTAAATTCATGCCATTTACGTAAATCGTTAAAACTCTAACATTCCTGCCGCTATGAAAACCTCCCCTGGTAATTCAACTACAATGCCTGTTGTAAATGTTATAATATTACTTAGTTTACCTTCACAATGCTAATATTCCTGTCGTTATGACCGGCTTTCCAGGTAAATCTGCTCTACGATATTCGATGGAAATTCCAACACTTTATTTGATCTATCTTTGCAATACTAAAGGGTGTCTAGCTGCCGAACACCTCTTAACTGTTACTTCTTACCGCAACTGTGACGGTTAGCTCCTGGTTCTATCTTGCTGTCCAACCGCTCCAACTCTATCTTTTCACTGTCTTAGGCTCTGAATGCCTGTAAGTTCCCCAGTGCTTGGTCTGACAGCCTAAATACCATGAAATCAGTCAATCACATCATTAATCATTATGCAACAGTGGTCACTCTAAAACGGACTCCTCATCATAATTAATAATGTTCGCTCTCTCTCTGTTTGTTCCCCCCCCCTCCACCCCCCGGGGGGAAAGTGATTAAAGGATTATTTACCTAACTGGAATGACATTTAAAATCCGAAATTCTTGGAGGAGCTACAGCGAATGCATTCACATGACGATAACAAGACTAACTTTTACATGAATCGAGAGAGAGAGAGAGAGAGAGAGAGAGAGAGAGAGAGAGAGAGAGAGAGAGAGAGAGAGAGAGAGAGAGAGAGAGAGAGACTCTAGGCAACTTGCAATATTAAGTGTATTCATGGGTGCTTTTTTTTTTTTTTTTTTTTTTAAAGAAAACCTGGAATCGGATTCGGGTAAATGGCATTCCAATTAGGTCAATAATCCTTTAATCACTTTCCGCGCGGAAGAATGAACAGAGAGAGCGAACATTATTAATTATGATGGAGATACCGTTTTAGAGTGACCACTGATAAATACTCATGAATGATTTGGTTGACTGATCTCATATTTAGGCTGTCAGACCAAGTACTGGGGAACCAGGAGCGAACCTTCACAGCTGGACTAAGAAGTAACAGTTAAGAGGTGTTCGACAGCAAGACATCCTTTAGTATTGTCTACAGTGCACCACGTGAGGTGCACTGACGGTACTGCCCCCGCCCAACCCCCTACGGGTATATGATTAATAGCTATCTGTATTTTACTGTGGATACAGATATACGCGTAACTGAATATTCAGCTTTCATTAATATTAATGTGATCAATGATTTTTCCAATAATCCTTAGAGCACATTCATCATCTACAGCTCTCTAGAAGTTTAAAAATCATTTTACTTATTTTCGTTATTGGGAATAATGCTGGCCTTCTGGGTCGTGGCTGCTTAAAATGAAATACTAAGCCACCTCTCCTCTCTCTCTCTCTCTCTCTCTCTCTCTCTCTCTCTCTCTCTCTCTCTCTCTCTCTCTCTCTCTCTTCTATATTTGTACGTATATGGATGGTAAAAACATACATGGAGTAAGCAGTGCTGAAAGAATGATACATGTGGAGATACGACGTAAGTGGTAAAAAAAAAAAATAGCACTGATGAAAAATGAAACAATTTTTGAGGTAGTCTGATCACGTGGAGAAAATGGAAGAAGGAAAGGGGATGAAGGCATAGAAGGTGTTGACTAAATGGTTGTGAGAGGTGTTGGGGTAGAAGGGTCTATAATTTGTCTTCGAACAATGACAGTTCCAAGAAGTTGTAAAGCTTTGGCTAAAGGACAAAATGGCATCCAGCTGTAAAGCTTTGGCTAAAGGACAAAATGGCATCCAGCTGTAAAGCTTTGGCTAAAGGACAAAATGAAGTTTCTTTGTACTGTAGCCACCTTGGGTAAGGCATGACAACCTTACCTTCCTTGCTAGGGTGTCAGCTCCACTGTGCCTTATGGAAGATTATTTCCAAAGGCTCAGGAACCTCTCCTCGAAGGAAAATTTAGGCAAAAAAGGATTCCAAATCTGACCCAACATAAGGTGATCTAAAGTTTTAGTTGCTCAGATTTTTCTTTCCACTGAAGGAGGTGGATCCACTTAAAAGGGAGCTGAATGCCCTTGGCAACTACCTGTATCTACAGATCTTGTCTAGGCTATGCATCCAAGGCATCAGGATGATGGTCACTGGTTTGGAAGAGAGACAAGAACAACCATTCGATCCAGCTGAGGCTTCCAAGTCGAGAACATACCATGAACAGTGATGCTTGATGGAGCCATTCAGTTTATGCGCAATTTCAGTTATGTATTTTTTAATTTGGGTATTCTTTTAAACTGACTTCTAATTTAGTAGTGTGGTAAATTTTAGCTACTAAATCATCGCTACGAGAATAATAAAAATGCTTGATTGTAAAAAGTATTAACAGATTTTATAGTCCTTCAAAAGCTCTAATGTATAATAATAAAAAATACCCCCCCCCCCTCCAACTCTTCCTGTACATCGGGTAACACTTTCATTTTTCATTTCACAGTCCCTCGGGAAAATAATCATGGGATTTCTCTTTCCGGAATCGTTGTCGAACGCTGATACACGGAGCTTCTGGATAACTCATTCCGACATGTACTTTTACAGCTGTACACAGCGGAAGTCCCAGAAAACGGTAAAAGTTTAAAATGTGAAGCTACGTTCGGAACAGCCACCAGGTAAATTCTGTTCTGTTATCGTCTGCATAAACAGACAAGTACAAAATGCAGCGTATAATCGAGGCCACCGATAATAGATCTATCTTTCGGTGGTCTCGCTATAATGCTGTATAAGCTGCGGCCCATGAAACTTTAATCACGGCCCGGTGATAGCCTATCCTACATCGGTGCCAGAAGCACGATTATGGCTGACTTTAACCTTAAATAAAATAAAAACTACTGAGGCTAGAGGGCAGCAATTTGGTATGTTTGATGATTGGAGGGTGGATGATCAACATACCAATTTGCGGCCTTCTAGCCTCAGTAATTTTTAAGATCTAAGAGCGGATAGAAAAAGTGCGGACGGAAAGACAAGCCCGTCACAATAGCTTTCTTTTACAGGAAACTAAAAATCCGGATACTGGCGACCATTTTTGTTTTACGTAAGTTGGGGGGGCCATATTGGGAACTGGCTGGCATATTTTGCATAGAAGGGCATGACACCAAGAACTTTTGGCATGAGTCGAACTGTCGTTTGCAAAATGTTCCGAGACAATGTAATATTTTTTTTCGAGGTGCTTACAGTCACAAAGCTGCCCTTAATGATGTAAGCACTTATCACAGTACTTATCACACCCGCCCCCCCTCATCATTCTGTAAACTTGGACTAAAAATGAGATTCTGTCTGTTATTTTCTGGTTTATTTTTCTTTTCACTCATATTCGTGAAAAGATTGTTCTTGGGTTAACATCTCGATTTTTCTTTTTTTCATACCAATGTATCTTTTTCATTTTATTTCCTTGCCACGGAATCGGTCTTAACTTGCATCAACACGAAGTTATTCTTCGTAATTTAAAGGATTCTCTCTCTCTCTCTCTCTCTCTCTCTCTCTCTCTCTCTCTCTCTCTCTCTCTCTCATAAAATTATGATGCAAGAATTTATATTAAAAAAAAAGTATAATAAAAACAGGTATCAAACAGAATACAACACTGAAGGTTCCACGCGAAAACAGAAAAAAAAAAAAATTGAAAAAATTACCAAAAGGAAAAACAAACACAAGAATATCAGCCAGATATGCTTACCAACATTCAGCTGAGTCAGGCCAATCTATAATAAACCCACTGTATAATCAAGGATCCATTACAAGATTTTGTTTGTCGTTTCAAAAGTTAAATAAGCGAAACGTTTTACAAAGGACACTTAACCTCGACACACATCCAGGGTCATGGTAGGTGATGTTAGCGACGTAAGATTTCATTTCCTCGACTAGAATCTTGGGTCAGGTCACACGGAATTAGAAAGTAAGGTCATTATTTCCTCATCCTTGATGCTGGTACGTGGAAGCTTGATTTAGTAGATGAGGTCATGCGAATAGTGTGAGCGGGACATTAAAACTAGATTTGGTGAATTTCATGTCTTTATGTCCTGCATTTCATCAGTGTGAACAGAGTTAAAGATACAGCGAGTTATAACACTTGTTGAATTGAATATAAAATTTAGGCCACAGCCAAGCACTTGGACCTATGAGGTCATTCAGCGCTGAAAATAATGTTGAACCAATTGTAAAGAGAGGGTGGAAAGTAAGATGGAAGAAAGAGAATATGAACGGAGGTATAGTAAAAGGAATGAAAGGGGCTGCAGCTAGGGGCTGAAGGGACGCTGCAAAGAACCTTAAGTAATGCCTACAGTGCACCGCGTAAGTTGCACTGACGGCACAATCACCCCACCCCCCCTACGGAGAGTAACACTTGTTAAACTTAAAAAAAAATTAAATTAAATAAAAAAAAATCTTTCATTCATCAACTTGAGTGGGGGGTCATGGAAATCAAATTGAGCTGATATGAATGCAGTATATACAAATGTCGAAGCATAATATAGATAACAATTAGTAATTTACGAGAACCATAAGTTACACAAACTTTCTTCTCTTTCAAAACTGTTGTGGATCAGGATGACAACAATAGCCCTTACAAAAGTTACGCCACTTAATCTTGTCGATAAATCAACAAAACCTTCAAATTGCTATTCTAAAAATAAAAAAAAAGATATAAAAGATGAAGACCTGTCTAACATTGCTAGTCTCTAAATTTTAATTTGTATAAAATATTTCGGACTCTCAATATGAAGAGTTGTCAAATATGCACTACGATCCTTTGTGTATTTTACACGACTGTTTCCAGCCATCTTTAATCCAAAATGGAAACAGAAAATAAAAAGAATCTCGCTCTCCACTGAATCGTATCCGGACGATGACAGACATGACTCTGTTATAATTAAAACCGGAATGTATTTTTAAAGCTGCACATAATGGAAGTTGCCAATTGAAAGTACAAGTCTAAAAAAAAAAAAAAAAAAAAAAAAGCGCCATTCTGCCCAGCGCAGCGACCAGGTAAATTCTATTTTGATATCGTCCGCATAAACAAAAATCCGGATATTGGTGACCATTTGTATGGTTTCTGCCGGGAAATTTGATGTCATTTGCGACGATGAGAAAACTGAGCTTATTGGCAAATGGCATTTTGCATGGGCGGTCATGACAAAAAAAAAAAAACTTTAGCCGATTTCAAAACGGGCCGTTTTGGAAATGGTTTTTGACGGGGCCATTCCCAACAGATCCGAGGAATGAGCAAAACGTAGAGAGAACGCGGACCGGAGGCCAAGTAATCACGTACGTTTCCCGTAATCGCGCGCAGTCTCGATAATCACATACATTTCCATACAGCTCTCTCTCTCCGGAACTGCGTAGATATTTATCGGAATGTTTTATTTCAATTTCCTTTATTATAAGTGGATTGCCTCCAATGAATATCTTTCCTCTCACCTGGGTTTCGATTCTGGCGCTGGTGTGAACGTGGCTGCATATTCAAAATTAGATTTCCTTTGCAAAAACTTTTCTGCCTTTTTCTGTATAACCAGTTTGCAGGGTATAATGTAATGAGATTTCAAGACAAATATATAGATTTTCTTATGTGTATTTTGACAAATACTTAAATGTGAGAAGTAAATGCTACAAGATTTCCACTGGTAATTCATTTATAATCATTCGCGTAACCGGAACACAAAGGAAGGACTTAATAAACTGTCATCGTGTAATAATTCATCATAATTCTGCTTCTCATACTGTCCACAATTTATCAAAAATTATTAAATTCAAAGGATTTTAGTTTACATACACAAAACCGCTATCATTAAAGAAAATAAGAACACAATTTCCTATGTAGAGAAAACAATACGACCTACTGTTACTACTACTACTACTACTACTACTACTACTACTACTACTAATAATAATAATAATAATAATAATAATAATAATAATAATAATAATAATAATAATAAAATAATAATAATAATCATAAAATAATAATAATAATCTAGAATGCTCTGTATTATTGTTACAACTTACTGCAAAAATTACAAAAAAAGAGTCTCTTTGTTTCACTGTTTTCAGAAAATGGCTGTTTTTTTTGTACTTAATTATTATTCTATTAAATACAAAGAGACTTTGATTACTGTGGACTAACGATGCTAAGATTATTATTATCAAAGTATTACAACTATAATTGAATAATCTTAGTCCAATTAACAATTTAAACTTACTCATAGCCGCTCTCTGCCACCAATACGTAACTCTTGCTCGAATCTTGACGCGATCCGTATCATGAGTGGCCCGTAGGGGGTAGAACCGTCAGTGCACCTCATGCGGTGCACTGTAGGCATTACTTAAGGTTCTTTGCAGCGTGCCTTCGGCCCCTAGCTACAACTCCTTTCACTCCTTTTACTGTGCCTCCTTTCATATTCTCTTTCTTCCATCCGACTTTCTGCCCTCTCCTAACAATTGATTCATAGTGCAACTGCGAGGTTCTCCTCCTGTTACACCTTTCAAACCGTTTACGCTCAATTTCCGTTTCAGCGCTGAATGGCCTCATAGGTCCCAGCGCTTGGCTTTTGGCCTAAATTCTATATTCAATTCAATTCAATTCAATTTGTATCATGAGTGCCTGAATTGGTCCCCTAACAACCCTCCTCCCCCACATCCACACCAACCCCCTACCCCTTTCCTTTCTCGTTTACTAGTCTCCGTAACTAATCAATTATTAGTCCTTGAACCGCCACCTCCTCCTCCTCCTCCTCCTCCTCCTCCTCCTCCTCCTCCTCCTCCTCCTCCTCCTCCTCCTCCTCCTCCTCCTCCTGCTCCTCCTCCTCCTCCGCCTCCTCCTCCTCCTCCTCCTCCTCCACTTTAACAACAACAACTCCATAAGAAAAAAAAATAAATAAAAGAGTAAAAAATCTCCCTCCGACCTCCACCACCAGAGTGCCAATGAAGAATGAAAAGCAGGTGCCATGCCAGTGACCTTGACCTCACTTCCCTTCCTTTATTGTAATGTGCTACATAACGAGGACGGTGATGTTTCTTGAGAGATATGGGTTTTGTTCTATATTGTTTTTCCTTGACGTAGAAGGGAAGGGAAGGGAAGTGAGAGGATTAATGATGATTACAGAGAAAGGTGCTAGGCGCGTCTCCGCTGGAGAAGAAATAAAGGGAAAATTGTCAACTAATTTTGTATAATGTCTTGGTTATCCAGGAGGTCATTTTTTACTGGTTGAACTCTATAACCTGGGTCTGAGAGAGAGAGAGAGAGAGAGAGAGAGAGAGAGAGAGAGAGAGAGAGAGAGAGAGAGAGAGAGAGAGAGAGAGAGAGAATCATTAACATGTCTCAAAGGGAAAATTGTTAGTTATCGAGGTCATCCTTTTTCTTTGAACCCTATAACCTGGATCTGAGAGAGAGAGAGAGAGAGAGAGAGAGAGAGAGAGAGAGAGAGAGAGAGAGAGAGAGAGAGAGAATTTGTCATAAATCAAATGGAAAATTGTTAAATTTTGTCAAATGTATTAGTATCAAGTAGTAATCATTTGATAGTTGAACCCTATAACCTGGGTCTGAGAGAGAGAGAGAGAGAGAGAGAGAATCAAAGAAAAAGAGAGAGAGAGAGAGAGAGAGAGAGAGAGAGAATCATTGTCATGAATCAAAGGAAAATTGTTAGTTATAAAATGCCATCTTTTCTCCTTGAACCCTATAACCTGGGTCTGAGAGAGAGAGAGAGAGAGAGAGAGAGAGAGAGAGAGAGAGAGAGAGAGAGAGAGAGAGAGAGAGAGAGAGAGAGAGAGAGAGAGAATGTTGGTAATGAATCAAAGGGATAATTGTTAACTAATTTTGTGTAATGTGTTAGTTGTCGAGTAGGTCATCTGTTGTTACTTGAACCTTGCAACCTCGATCACGAGAGAGAGAGAGAGAGAGAGAGAGAGAGAGAGAGAGAGAGAGAGAGAGAGAGAGAGAGAGAGAGAGATTCTTGCATCTTAATTTAATTCTTTCCTTCCCTCAGCTTGAAATGATTTCGATACATTACTGCTATCTTAGATATGCATCACCTGTCTTCAATACCTAGATATGTTATTTAACGAGGTACTAATTATCATCCCAGTTCTCCACCATAACAAACACCATCCCAAAGTCGACTCCCTATCAGGTACATCTTTTAATACTTATATCAACAGAACCACGGCAGATTTATCAGGACACGAACATAAGCCATGTTCTCTCCCCCAGGCTTAAGTAGGCGAGTTCAGAATCCCACCTGTTTGATGTCACTGGCATAACAACTGAACAACGCCGGTAATGGCAATCATTCCATTGTTTCCAATTCCCTGTTTCTTTTGACAGTGACTCGAGCATTAATCCCATTGTCAGAATTGCAGTAATGGGGAAATGGGATCAACCGTCTGACAGAATGACTGAGGGACAAAGAACCGGACCCCCTTGTCATTTTTGATGAGGAACTCACAAGAGTCCCTCTCCGTAATTGAATTGTTTTGCTTTAATTCTTTTTTCTCTGCTTTTCCTCTCATTTTATTAAAGTGTTTCACATTGTCTCCTTTTTCTCTGTTTTTCCCTCTCGTGTAGTTTAATCTTTGCTTCTGCGTGGGTTTTTATCCATACTAAGCTGCTTTCCTGCTTGGAGCCACTAGATTCCATGCACTCAGCTTTTCCAACAGAGGTAGTCATTTGCCTAGTAACTGTAACTGTAATAAATTATTCATTTGATTTATGATCTTTAGGCTGTCAAGCTAAGTACTGGGGCACTTTCGTCCATTCACCGCTCAGGACAACTAAAGAGAGGAGCTGGACTGACCGGACAGCAAGATAAAGAGATCCAGCAAATAAAGGGTCTAAAGGTGGAGCTGAGAGAAAACCCCACAGTTGCACAAAGAAGTAACAGTTGGAGAGGTTGGAAGGGGCCGGGGGGACACAGCAAACGCCTTTTACTAATGCCTACAGTGCACAGCGCGAGGTGCACTGACGGAAATAACCCCCAACGTAGATTAATTCATAGATAAAAGGGTAAAATGGCTCACAATATATAATATGTAATATTAATAGTGATCCATTGATGATTATAGTGACTCTAAGCATTAATGCGTTTAGTCTACCTGCCTTCCTGTGTTACTTGGCAATTCTTAGAAGCTATGGCACGTAGTAAGGAGAGGAACAGACAACAAATCAGTGTTAGGCACTGTGAGGGAAAATGAAGTTTTGGTTTTCTGTCTCCACAACAGCCTTCCTCTTGACCACCTATGCGCATTCGTTTCTTTTTAGAGATCAAATTTTTGTAGATGGCATGTTAACAAAATCGACTCTTATGTAGCTTCAATCTTAAATAAAAGTATTCAATCATGATCACAATCAGGCAACTGGAAAACTGGCCAACTGAACACCAAAGAACGACGTGAATTGGGGCATCATTGAACAAGCCACAGACAGAGCAAGTACAGCCATGGAGAATACAGCTATGGAGAAAAAAAAAGTGAGCCAACTTTCCAAATCGATGTCATACACCTACAGAAAACATTTAAAATGTCTCCCGGTAAATGGCATACGGTTTCCAAAACGAAACGTTGACCAAACGAGAAAACAGATTTCTTAATCATACCTTGTGGAGGAATTCCTAACGACCAGGGAGAAGATTTTGGGATAAGATGCCATTTGCTGTGAGAGCGCTGTGAAGTCTAAATGACTTATCCATAAACAGACGCTGCACTGAAAGGAGAAAGGAGGGTCTAACAAATACGTTCTAGGAAAATGCTGAAATAAAGCATGTTTTAGATAATACACCAGTAAGATAAGATTGCTAGAAAGCTTGAAAACTACAGTAAAGGAAAGATAACATTAGAATCTTGGGTCTTTCTCGTCTTAAAATGGTATGGGCATAATATGCACAATGTAAATTTTTACAAAACAGGCAGAAAACAAGGTTAAGTTAGCTATAATCTTAAAAAGATACGTGCATTCTGGACTATGTAAATATAACAAAAAGGGTAGAAAACCAGGCTCTCTACCTCTACTCTGTGTTGGTTCCAATTACATTAAAAGGAAGTTTCAATTCATAAGGATAGAGAACATTATTAAACCCCAAAATAAATACAGGAACCATAATTATTGAAGGGATATAACGATCTCCAGAGGCAGCAATGGCTTAGACATTAGAGGGAGCGAAGGATACTAACAGGAAAATTTAAAAAAATGAAGGACAATAGAATAACTATCGACCACATGAGCCAAAGAGAGCAAAGCAAACACAGATGAGAGAGAGAGAGAGAGAGAGAGAGAGAGAGAGAGAGAGAGAGAGAGAGAGAGAGAGAGAGAGAGATCCCCCAGATCAAAAGACAATCAACACCTGTCCTCTTCGCAATGCCACCAAATTAATCATCCTCCTCCTCTCTTCCTCTCTGATGATCGACCTGATAACAGCAAGGCACGGACATAATCTAATTTCACAGGTGCCTCAGACCCGCGATGGTCTTCCTGTTCCTTTGCCCTGCCTCCTCCTCCTCCTCCTCCTCCTCCTCCTCCTCCTCCTCCTCCTCCTCCTCCTCCTCCTCCATCAATACGACTCCAGCCAGCCTCCAAAGCGACATGTGTTTCATTTTTTAATACGGCCGTCTGCAACCGGGCTGACTGCATCGACTTCATAATGAAATGTCCCAACTTTCCAGACAATAAATGGTGTAAATCACAAAGGACTCAAAAACAACTATTAAACTGCACATAACATCGATTCGGGCTCCCTCTCCCAAGCCCTCTCCTGCCCCCTGCCCCACAAACTCCAACCCCCCTTCCCATTCCAAAGAGCCCCCTCCTAGAACCCTGGATTATAATCCACGGAGGAGGGTTGGGATGGAGAGTCCAACAGTGGCCCCTTCCTCTCTCTCTCCTCCTTCTCCTCCTCCTCTTCCTCCTCCTCCTCCTCTTCCTCCTCCTCCTCCTCTTCCTCCTCCTCCTCTTCCTCCTCCTCCTCCTCCTCCTCCTCCTCCTCCTCCACCCCCATTAACCGCCAGCTCGGGTACTTGGAATAAGTTACCTGCAACTTTATGTTTTAATAAGAAAGTTGGAACTGTATGTCAACCTTTCTCACGTTAATTCTGGGATAATGGATCGTTGTTAAGACTTTTGCGAGATGTGTTACTTTCGGAAAGTCTGATACAAAAAGGATTCGGTTTATCTCCCCGGACGCCTTGTGGGTGGGGGTGGGGTCGCACAGTGCCGAATTTGTCATCAAGGTCCTCATCTACGGTTGCATTTTAGTAGGAAAAATTAATGAACGATGGTTTTCTTCTCACGATTTCATTTTCATCTGTTAGCTTCTCTAAATGATTATTGAAATTCTAAATAAAAAAAATTCCTTCAGAAAAACTCCTTGCATTAACATCTACTATAAGATGCAAATTCAGTTATCCACCCTAATTTCGAAAATACTGAAGATACGACAAATTTAAATTAATTTGTATTTTTCATAGCTAACAAAACTGCGGCCTTAAGACCAGGTTTGTTCCGTGTATGAACAAATACGTATTAAAGACAAACACACATCATTAAACACACCCAGTGCAAAGAATTCCCTAGCAGTCGCTGGATGAGAGAGAGAGAGAGAGAGAGAAAAGAAGGCTTATCAAATTTTGGTCTCAGACGCCACTCAAAGAAAAATACGAAGGGTAGAAACTCGGAGGGGGTGTGTGTGTGTGTGTGTGTGTGTGTGTGTGTGTGTGTGTGTGTGTGTGTTGGGGGAGATGTGGGTAGGAGAGGAAGGCTAGTAGGTTAGCAACTGTAATTAAGTAACGACTAAAGTAAACCTATTAGAGGCGAGTGTCGCCTCGTACCCTGAAACAAGAGGACGCCCAGGGATAAAGGATAATAAGAAATCTTGTTCTAACAAATTTGGGTTCGGTCCAGGAGTAGATTAACCGCTCTCTACCCTACCTCTTCTCTTTACATTACCTTTAGTGCCCTTCCATTAACAGATTATTTAATGGAGGAAGGACGCCGTATTTTATACCCGGATGGAAACGTGCATTAGAGGCACCTGGTCGATTAACAATTTCTTCTTGGAATAATAATAATAATAATAATAATAATAATAATAATAATAATAATAATAATAAGAAGAAGAAGAAGAAGAAGAAGAAGAAGAAGAAGAAGGAGAAGAAGAAGAAGAAGAAGAAGAAGAAGAAGTAGAGGAGATGAAGAAGAAGATGATGAAGAAGAGTTAAAGAAGATGAAGAAGAATTAGGGAAGATGAAGAAGTAGAGGGGATGAAGAAGAAGAAGATGAAGAAGTAGAGGAGATGAAGAAGAAGAAGATGAAGAAGAAGAAGAAGATGAAGAAGAAGTAGAGGAAGAAGAAGAAAAGAAGATGAAGAAGAAGTAGAGGAGAAGAAGAAGAAGAAGAAGAAGAAGAAGAAGAAGAAGATGAAGAAGAAGAAGAAGAAGGAGACGAAGAAGAAGTAGAGGAAAAAGAAGAAAAGAAGATGCAGAAGAAGCAGAGGAAGAAGAAGAAAAGTAATTATTATTATCATCATCTACTTCCGTTCAACGAGTCAGCTGGCAAGAGAATGGTAATGTTTAATTTCCTTATAACTGAAAATGATAACAGAGTAAGAGGCAAAGCAAAATACAACAAACTATTACTAATATATTATCATATATTATCATTACATGTAGCAAACATGAAGGAGATTCATTATCTTGCTAAGTAAGACGCCATACAACAATTTGATGAAAATAATTTTAAATTACTAGTTAAAAAATAGTTAGCTGAAAACGTCCACGAATAACAAGTAACGATAACATTTAATATCTATTTACATTCTCTCCTGTTTATCCTGCTTTTCCATCCACTCCTTTCTATTTAAGAGAGTTCTCATAAGGCAAGGAAATAAACATTACTCTCTCGATGATGGATATAACACAGGCATTGTTTGCCACTGGTCTTCAATCTGATCTTTACTCACACAAGTAATGACTGTCACAAAAGCTATTTCTAACGACAACCATCTATACAGTCGTCTTTATAAATGGCTCCAACATACGGCGTATGATGCAGGCATTACAAAAGAAACACATCAGGAGTGAATCTCATAATTAAAAGGAAAACATGTAGATATCTTCTAAACATACAAAATGAACATGAAATTTGAAAGAAAAAGGAATCTTTCTGAAGCAACAACGCCGTGATTCAAAGCAGCATTCAGCAGTATAAATATGTAAGCGTAAAATGTTCGTTTCCACCGTATGGGAGATTAGTGACGGACGGACATAAGCGCATCAACAAATCCGGTTAAAATCAAATATCAAACCAGATAATCTGAAGATTTCCCAAAACTGTTGTTAGACGGCGAAACTTTATTGCCATGACTACCTTCTCAAACACAAACTCACTCTCTCTCTCTCTCTCTCTCTCTCTCTCTCTCTCTCTCTCTCTCTCTCTCTCTCTCTCTCATCTTCCTGGGTTATTATGCTTCGTCCCTCTCAAGTTAATACTCTCTCTCTCTCTCTCTCTCTCTCTCTCTCTCTCTCTCTCTCTCTCTCTCTTATTACCTTCATGGGTTAACATGCTTCGTTTCTCTCAAGTTAATACACTCTCTCTCTCTCTCTCTCTCTCTCTCTCTCTCTCTCTCTCTCTGTGTGTGTGTGTGTGTGTGTGTGTGTGTGCTGACTATTAAAGAAGACCTGCAGAGACGACACCATCAAACTGGACGTCACCATAAAAAGACAGACCGACCATTCTGTCGCCCCGTCACCCTCCCGACCAGCTGATGCCTTCCCAGTAGCCAGCCAGCCACACGAACCGTGGTTCTACGTCACCATAACGGCTGTAATATACATCATACCTGGATATTGCCCCATACGTCACACCTGCCTACTGACCGTGGAACCGACGGATGACAGCGACATTCCTTTGTTCCATAAAATCTACGGTTATCGCACAAAGGGGTCAAGCCCCATATAATGTACAGGAACTTCAAGGTCAGTGGGTCCCCCACCCGCCGTTTTTTTTTTTTTTATTTTATCTCTATGGGACTCAGGTGTGCCAATAGGAGTCAGTGGCTCCCTCTTCTTTTATTTCGGTGGCATGCAGCGGGATTTGCCACTTTCTTTTATTCCACTGCACCGACCAAAGACAAAAGGATCCACGACGCCGAGATTGCATTAAGACCAGCTGGCTAATAGATTACAGGAAGACCAGGAACACAAGCTGGCTAATAGATTACAGGAAGACCAGGAACACCAGCTGGCTAATAGATTACAGGAAGACCAGGAACACCGGCTGGTTAATAGAGTACAGCAAGACCAGCTGGCTAACAGATTACAGGAAGACCAGGAACACCAGCTGGCTAATAGATTACAGGAAGACCAGGAACACCAGCTGGCTAATAGAGTACAGCAAGACCAGCTGGCTAATAGATTACAGCAAGACCAGCTGGCTAATAGATTACAGGAAGACCGGGAACACCAGCTGACTAATAGAGTACAGCAAGACCAGCTGGCTAATAGATTACAAGAAGACCATGAACACCAGCTGGCTAATAGATTACAGCGAGACCAGCTGGCTAACAGATTACAGGAGGACCAGGATCACCAGCTGGCTGATAGAGTACAGCAAGACCAGCTGGCTAATAGAGTACAGCAAGACCAGCTGGCTAATAGATTACAGGAAGACCATGAACAGCAGCTGGCTAATATATTACAGCAAGACCAGCTGGCTAACAGATTACAGGAAGACCGGGAACACCAGCTGGCTAATAGACTACAGGAAGACCAGGAACACCAGCTGGCTAATAGATTAAAGCAAGACCAGCTAGCTAATACATTAAAGAAAAACCAGCTGGCTAATACATTACAGAAACACCAGCGCAATACCAGATTACAGTAACAACAGCTGGCTAATAGATTACATGAAGAATAGCTGGCTAATAGATTACAGGAAGACCAGCTGGCTAATAGATTAGATTACAGGAAGACCAGCTGGCTAATGGATTTAGATTACAGGAAGACCAGCTGGATAATTAGATTAGGTTACAGGAAGACCAGCTGCCTAATAGATTATAACAACACCAGCTGCCTAACAGATTACAGGAAAGCCAGCTGGCTAATAGATTACATAAAGACCAGCTGGCCAACAGATTACAGTAAGACAAGCTGGCTAATAAGATTACAGTTAGATCAGCCAGCTGGCTGAGAGGCTAACAGATTACAGGAATACCAGCTGGGTAACAGATTACAGAAAGTTCAGCTGGCTAACATATTACCGGAAGGCCACCGGTCTGAAAGATTACCGGAAGATCAGCTGGCTAACAGATTACAGGAAGACCAACTGTTTAACAGATTACAGAAAGACTAGCTGGATAATAGATTACAGCAAGACCCGCTGGCTATTAGATTACAGGAAGACCAGCTGGCTAACAGATTACAGCAAGACCAGCTGGCTATTAGATTACAGGAAGACCAGCTGGCTAACAGATTACAGCAAGATCAGCTGGTCAAAAGATTACAGCAATACCAGCTGGCTAATAGATTACAGTAAGATCAGCTGGCTAACAGATTACAGGATGAGTTACAGCATGACCAGCTGGCCAATATGTTACAGCATGACCAGCTGGCCAATATGTTACAGCAAGACCAGCTGGCTAATAGATTACAACAAGACCACCTGGCTAATCATCATAACTCAAACATTACCGGTAGCAGTTAATAAGAGGGAAAGGTCTGGTAAAAAATAATTAAAACCCTTGCCAGAATAATTAAAGAGATTGTTTTCAAAGAATAAAAGCGTAAGCTCAAAACAAATAACAAGAACAAAAACAACAACAAGAAACAACAACAATGGTGATTGCAACTGCAATAACAATAAAAATATTGATCACAGATTCTTTTCCTTTCCTCACGTAAACCGTCCCTTTAATGGCGTTATCCATTTCCTTGAGGCACTAGTGCAAGATAAACTCTGAGAGAGAGAGAGAGAGAGAGAGAGAGAGAGAGAGAGAGAGAGAGAGAGAGAGAGAGAGGTGGTCAAGTGCTTGTCACTGAAGAGAGAGAGAGAGAGAGAGAGAGAGAGAGAGGAACAGATGTTAGAGAAACAGGGGTGGGGATTTTTCCGAGGAGAAGCTGGTGCGTGGGGATTGGTGGGGAGGAAGTCTAGGGTCGAGCGTTGGAGAGAGAGAGAGAGAGAGAGAGAGAGAGAGAGAGAGAGAGAGAGAGAGAGAGAGAGAGAGAGAGGAATTGATTAGAGTGATAAATTGCGCGAAGGGTCGACCGAAGGTGTGAAATATTGGTGGGCGGGGGTGACGGATACAGGGGAATATCGGGAACTGTGAGTTGCACCTGACTCGGGGAAAGGAAAAAAAAAAAAAACAGAAAAGGGAGGAAGAGAATAAAAGAACACGGGAAAAAGGAAAACAGAAGAGAACTAAAACAAAAACAAAAAAGAAGAAGAAGATTTTGGCATTTGGTCTGCGCCTCGCCTAGATTTACCGTTCTAATTCCTTCGGGATTTACCTACAGCTTTGAAGGACCTTGGGAGGAGAGAGAGAGAGAGAGAGAGAGAGAGAGAGAGAGAGAGAGAGAGAGAGAGAGAGAGAGCATCCTGGAGGAGGAGACTCGGGATTAAAAGAAGACATTGCTTAAACGCCAGAGGGGGAGACCTTGGATTCCTGGTCATTTCCAGGAAACTCTTGAAATGAATTAAATCGATTATTTTTTCCTATTTCTGCAAGGCAGGTTTCTTTATGGAGACGATAAATCGGAAAGGTTCGCAGCAGTTATTTTAGGGGCAGGTCATACAAGCAAGAGCTTGTACATCTGGTAACACTGGGCTACTCTAGGAGCTTTAGCACATGCTGGCACAAGGCCAACTCAATCTATAACAACAACAGCAACAACAGGTTATGCATTGCTTTGAAATTTATGATCATAACTACATGCAGTGTCTCTGAAACCGGACTGGGTACAGTGAAAATAAAGACAGAATTAGGGAAATGTGGACGTCACTCCTCAATCTATAGAGATATGGTGATCTATAGTGCTCTGATGGCGAGTGTGTACACTGTCTAAAGCAAACAGGTGCTGACTCCTTGGGCAAGCAATCCTAACAAACAAATTCACCGGCTTCTCTAATTGCCATACTGAAAACAAGGTTATGAACAAGGTTATGCACTTTGGTCTCGGAGTTTTTAATATTCCGAACAGAATTTGTTGTACCATTCATCAGCATTCAAGTTATTACGCTGAAATGACAACACGTAAATGTACATTCCAAATTTAGGAGTGATAAAAGACCTCACTAAATGGAATATAATAAAAAAATTAATATCTGTTCCGGGTGCGCTGAGTTCATGAGAATCTCATGGGTAGCAGAGCGATATATACATTACAACTAATAGTGCAGAAGCACTGGCTTACAAAAAAAAAAAGCAGTCCTCAATACAATAAAAAAACAATGAAATAAAAAACAAGGACCTAAGTTAATCACTTCTGCAGTTATTGCGCTAGTCATAAAATTTGGAACTTCGCGTCCTATCCGAGCACCAAGAGTATTACGCCTAAAACAGCTGATTACAGCAGAACTCCGCAGTTACAAGGAAAACAATTTAAACTTAGGTAAAAAAAAATCCATATTTAATGATAATATTTACCATCTGAAGGACCCGGTAAAAAAATTCCATATTTATAATGATAATATTTACCAACTGAAGGACCCAAAAAAGATAGGGGACCAGACCTGCAAATGGGTATTCAAGCTGTTGTGGAAAATCTCAAAAAAGGGCGATACCATAAGCAATTTTAATATAAAAAATATATCATACATCATCAGTTATATGTATTCACTTGATGCTTTCTGCTATTTAGCAATCGTCCTGGGTGCTTGCTGAGAGGTAGTGTGTAGAGACTCTGCTTTAAGGTAAATTCCCCTTTGCATTAACATTTCCAAAATTGTCTGAGTTTCTGGAAATCTTACAAACAGTAATCTTACCCTGTTTTTAGGATTTCATGAGCTTTTCTGCGATGATGAAATTTAACAAGAGGATTTTTGTTTTTTCTGTGACCCTTAGCACGAGCAATTTCGTCATAGACAAATTTGGACTGTCAAATAGCACAGTGGAAATACGTGCTGTCTCGGGATGATCACTGCTAGTTTTACAGAATCTTCTAACATTATATTTTACTAGTAAAACTTTGGCAGCAATGAACCCTTTCCTCGTCCATGGAATATATATATATATATATATATATATATATATATATATATATATATATATATATATATATATATAATAATATATATAGTATATATATACAAACGTCCTTCAATATCCAATTCGCTCTACCTCGGAAATGCTGTCTGGATGGGTTAATGCGTCCACTGTAGTCCTGAGTTCTTGTCCTTCGCTGGTTCGAGCCCACGGGACGTAGAACTTATTATCAACTAAAAATTCCCCTTCGGTAACATATATGAAAATATATTATTTCCGAGGTAGAGCGAATTGGATATGGTGATGTGATAAAAGTCATATATATATATATATATATATATATATATATATATATATATATATATATATATATATATATATATATATATATATATGTATATATATTATATATATAAATATATATATATATATATATATATATATATATATATATATATATATATATATATATATATATATATATATATATATATATATATATATATATATATATATATAATATATATATATATATATATATATATATATATATATATATATATATATATATATATATATATATATATATATATATATATATATATATATATATATATATATATGTGTGTGTGTGTGTGTGTGTGTAATATGCAAAAGGGAAAGCAAAAATTAAATTCATATCGGCTCCCAAAACTAGTAGCTTCATATGGAAAAGTGGATTATGTATTCAATAACCAAGCCACTTGGGGCGGGGGCGGGGGCAAGGGGCAAGCCAGCTCTTAGCCGGTCCCAAGCCCGGATAAACTGGGGGGGGGCTGGGGTCTGGAAGGGCATCCTTCCGTAAAACATCTTCCAAAATCAACCGAGAAATGAGCTGTTTAAAAGAGAAACAACAGGAGGTGGTACACTGAAAACAGCGATCCCGACGATGAGTTAAGCTGAGAAGTGGGTGGCATATCTACGTTAACATCAGGTCATCAACTTCCTTGGACGCACGCATACAAGTCTTTACTCCAAAAGCGTCTAAAAAATTATTCATAATTCTTCCGCATTTAAATGTCAGGAAAAAAGGGCGGAGCTTCAAGGTGTAATTAACGTTGATAATTAAATGAAAACTAATTTACATGACAAAATCAAAAATATTATTAAAGTAACTATTATGAAACATTAATGTAAGTTGGAAATGTGGCATTGCAACTGAGTTAAACAAAAAATAAAAAGAAAAACGAACTGAATCCCGAAGATTATAATTGCCGTGAAAGATACAGTACATTAAATAAATTACTCTAAAACATTAAATGTTCAGGAAAGTGTGTTAAATGTTGAAGAAAATATGAAATAGCAAAATACGCAAAAAAAAAATTATATTTCGAAGATATACATAAGCTCTCACAAAGGAATGGAATCAGCTTCAAAAAAAAAATAAATAAATAAATAAGTACAAAACATGGAATATTTTATTATAATACAAAGAGATACTCCCGGAAGTATTGCATGTTGTTACAGTAGCAAATAAATTTTTAGAAAAGGGAAAAAAGAAAAAGGTCAACTTCTCAAAGATTGCAACACTCCATGCAGCAGCTGCTGTTGCAATACCAGAATATTGCTTCGATACGCGTGCACTTCTCAGGACTGATGCTTATTATCAATATTATCTGTGAGTAGAGTCTCTTCTGTTGCCGTCAATTGTGCAATAATGCATCTGAGATATTCAGTGTCTTGGGGTGAT
>NC_089741.1:25956491-25991491 GCF_040412425.1 Macrobrachium rosenbergii
GACGATAAATGAATGAAAATGGTATATTGCCTGTACAAAGGGATAACTGAAAATGGTATCCCCTGTGAGAATATATGACTGAAAATTGTATCCCCATATGAAGATATAGGACTGAAATTGTATCCCCATGTGAGAATATGACTGAAATTGTATCCCCTGAGAAAATATATGACAAATTTTATCCCCTGTAAGAATATATGATGCAGGTGATATCCTCTGTAATGATAAATAAATTAAAATCGTATATTACCTGTACAAATGCGTAACTGAAAATGGTATCCCCAGCAAGAATATGTGACTGAAATTGTATCCTCCTGTGAGAATGTAGGACTGAAATTTGTATCCCCTGCGAGAATACATGACTGGAATTGTATCCCCTGTGAGAATATATGACTGACGTTGTATCCCCTGTAAGAATATATGACGCAAGGTGGTATCCTCTGTAAGGATAAATGAATGAAAATTGTATATTACCCGTACAAATGCATGACTGGAAATGGTATCCCCCGCAAGAATATGTGACTGAAAATTGTATCCCCATGCGATAATATAGTCCTGAAATTGTATCCCCTGTAAGAATATATGACGCAAGGTGGTATCCTCTGTCAGGATAAATGAATGATAATCGTATATTACCTGTACAAATGCATGACGGAAAATGGTATCCCCTGCAAGAATATGTGACTGAAAATTGTATCCCATGTGAGAATATATAACTGAAATTGTATCCCATGTGAGAATATATGACTGGAATTGTGTCCCCTGTAAGAATATATGATGCAGGTGGTATCCTCAGTAATGATAAATAAATGAAAATCGTATATTACCTGTACAAATACATGACTGAAAATGGTATCCCCAGCAAGAATATGTGACCGAAAATGTATCCCCCTGTGAGAATGTAGGACTGAAATTGTATCCCCCATGCGAGAATACATGACTGACATTGTATCCACTGTAAGAATATATGACTGACATTGTATCCCCGGTAAGAATATATGACGCAAGGTGGTATCCTCTGTCAGGATAAATGAATGATACTCGTATATTTCCTGTACAAATGCATGACGGAAAATGGTATCCCCTGCAAGAATATGTGACTGAAAATTGTATCCCCTGCGAGAATATATAACTGAAATTGTATCCTATGTGAGAACATATGACTGGAATTGTATCCCCATGTAAGAATATATGACACAAGTTGGTATCCTCTGTAAGAATAAATGACTGAAAATGGTATATTACCTGTACAAACGCATGACTGAAAATGGTATCCCCTGTGAGAATACATATGAAGCAAATGATATCACCTGTAGAAAGAATATAACGCAAAAAGGTATCCATGTAAGAATATATGACTGAAATTGTATCCCCCGTAAGAATATATGACGCACGATGGTATCCCGTGTAGGAATCTATGCCGGAAGATGGTATCCTCTGCAAGAATATATGACCAAAAATGGTACTACCTGTAAGAATATATGACTGTAAGAATATATGACTGAAAATCGTATCCCTGTAAGAAGATATGACGCAAGATGGTATCCTGTGTAAGAATAGATGCCGGAAGATGGCATCCCCTGTGAGAATATATCACTGAAAATGGTATCCCCTGTAAGAATATATGACTGGAAGAGTACATGACTGAAAATCGTATGCGCGTAAGAATTTATGAGTGAAAATGGTATCCCCTGTGAGAATATATGGCTGAAAATTGTATCCCCTGTAAGAATATATGACGCAAGATCGTATCCCATGTAAGAATAAACGACTGAAAATGGTATTACCTGTAAAAATGTATGACTGAAAATTGTATCACCTGCAAGAATATATGACGCAAGATGGTATCCCCTGTAAGAATAAATGAATGAAAATGGTATTACCTGTAGAAATATATGGCTGAAAATTGTATCACCTGTAAGAATATAAGACGCAAGATGGTATCCCTTGGTAAGAATATATGAAATATAATGGTATCCCATGTAAGGAAGAAAAGGGCATCCATGTAAGAATATAAGACTGAAAATGGTATCCCCTGTAAGAATATATGACTAATATGGTATCACCTGTAAGAATATATAACGCAAGATGCTGTCCCTGTAAATAAGAATATAACGCAAAATGGTATCCATGTAAGAATATGACGATAAACTTGATCCCGTTAGAATATATGACGCAAGATGGCATCCACGTAAAAATATGACGTAAAATGGTATCCTATCCCAGAATGACTAAATATGGTATCCCTGTAAGAGTTATGGTCTGAAAATTATATCCCCTTTAAGAATATGACTGAAAATGGTATCCCCTTTAAGAATAACCTATTAGGGAATGTGGTATCCCTGTAAAAATATGACAGGAATGTTATCTCCTGTAACAATATATGGCTGAGATTGTTATCTCCTGTAAGAATATATGGCTGAAAATGTTATCTCCAGTAAGAACTTATGACTGAAAATGTTATCTTCCGTAAGAATATATGGCTGAAAATGTTATCTCCTGTAAGAAATTATGACTGAAAATGTTATCTCCTGTAAGAATATATGGCTGAAAATGTTATCTCCCGTAAGAATATATGGCTGAAAATGTTATCTCCTGTAAGAACTTTTGACTGAAAATTTTTTCCTGTAAGGATACATGGCCGAAAATGTTATCTCCTGTAAGAATATATGGCCGAAAATGTTATCTCCTGTAAGAATATATGACTGAAAATGTTATCTCACGTAAGAATGCATGACTGAAAATGTTATCTCCTGTAAGAATATATGAATGAAAATTTTATCTCCTGCAAGAATATATGACTGAGAATGTTATCCTCTGTAAGAATATATGACTGAAAATGTTACCTCCTGCAAGAATATATGACTGAGAATGTTATCTCCTGTAAGAATATATGAATGAAAATTTTATCTCCTGCAAGAATATATGACTGAGAATGTTATCTCCTGTCAGAATATATGACTAAAAATATTATCTTCTGTAAGAATATATGACTGTAAGAATATATGACTGAAAATGTTACCTCCTGCAAGAATATATGACTGAGAATGTTATCTCCTGTAAGAATAAATAACTGAACATGTTATCTCCTGTAAGAACATATGACTGAAAATACTGTCATGTAAGAATATATGGCTGAAAATGTTCTCCTGTAAGAACTTATGACTGAAAATGGTATCTCCTGTAAGAACATACAACACAAAATTGTATCACTTGTAAGAATACGGGACGTTATGCTTTACCATTTACAAAATGATTCCTGGTCTTCAACAGGAGGTAAACATACAAACAAGAATATGAAATTCACTTAAATTCATACATGCTCAGACTAGACTAAACTTCATTGTATTTGATATTTTTCGAACATTTTCACGGCACTGCAATAATTAACGTATAATTTATCAGGTGTGAAATTATTCCCGCAGTAAGAACTACATTTTATTGTATCTCAGCATTCTAGAAATGCTTTATTGATCGAATGAAATTGCTGAGAAGGTTACGTATTGCAATCCAAACTAAAAAGATTATTTGAATAATAACTTAAAACGAAATCATTTTAGAGTAAAAGGCAATTTAAATTCAGTTTGACATGCGCCGTTATTTTATAAGTTGCACAGAGAGAGAGAGAGAGAGAGAGAGAGAGAGAGAGAGAGAGAGAGAGAGAGAGAGAGAGAGATCGGTGAAGGTATAAAAAGTGTACGTATCTCACGTGTTCATTTTGATGGACAGCTTGCCCTTTAAAGTTTCAAATATGGCTATAAAATGAGCTACGCAAAAGATACCCCATTTATCGGATAAATCTATCTAATGTTACAAGCTACTTAAATAGTTTGGGAGTTATTCACCACATACCATTTTACAATGTTTGCTTCTCACATGTGGCGCTATTCTTAATATGCTTTAAAATGACTGCACAATTTTCCAAAGCATAAATCATTTAAGCTTGCTTGCATATATTTAAGCCACAGGATTCAAAGTTCAATATTCACAAATAACGTATCTTTGCTTCCTCAGTAATTAATCTTTATCATGAGAGTCAAATTAATTATCATCAAACTTCCATTACTGATAATTAACAATGATTCCCAAATTAATTTATACTCGAAGCAGTTAATTAAGAGAGTATCTGAATACAAAGAAGATGATATACTTAATGAAATTAGCTAGCACTGCGTTTTCTAATGGCGATGAAATCGTTTTCTCATCAATGGCTCCCGATCTTTGAACAGGAAAAGCAGGTCGGGAATCAATATATCAGTTACGAGGAAAATAACAGACGCGTCGAAAATCTTGAAAGACGAAAAACCAAGGTTCCAAAAATTACAGATTTACAAATCTCAATTTAGAGTCTCGCAATAAAAAAACCAGCACCTGAAGCAGATCTTCGGCAGCTCTATGAAGCAATCCGTAACCCACGCCTCATAAACTATAATTTCTTACAAATCTAAACAAGTGGAAAATGCGCAGAAGTTTCTTCGCCGCAATCGATTTTTCTGTACAGCCGCTACAGCGTATAATCAAGGCCACCGAAAATAGATCTATCTTTTGGTGGTCTCGGTATAATGCCGTATGAGTCGCGGCCCATGAAATTTTAACCATGGTCCGGCGGTGGCCTATCCTATATCGTTGCCAAAAGCACGATTATGGCTAACTTTAACCTTAAATAAAATCAAAACTACTGAGGCTAGAGGGCTACCGTTTGGAATGTTTGATGACTGGAGGGTGGGTGATCAACATACTACTTTGCAGCCCTGCAGCCTCAGTAGTTTTTAAGATCTGAGGGCGGATAGAAAAAGTGCAGACAAAAAAAAGTGCGGACAGAATAAAATGCGGGCGGACAGACAAAGCCGGCTAATAGTTTTCTTCTACAGAAGACTAAAAACACTTGGCATAACTGCAGTCAATAAATACAACCTAGAGGCGATTGAATTCCTTTACGACTAAAGGTTTGTCAATATTCGGCCGAAGTGAGCATAATTCTTAGTTTGTTTCTTTCTGTTGTGAGGTCTTAATATTTTTATTATTAGTATTTTAATCATCCTTTAAATAAGATAGTAAGTTTTCGCATAAATTGACACAATCTAGAACTAACTGATCCTAAAGATACTTCAAATTCCCTTCCCTCTACGGACCAATGAACATTTTCAAATACGGTTCACCTTGTTTTCCAATTTTATTACGCTGACTAGCCCCAACTCTCCCTATTTATCCTGGCTTAGGATTTATCCTATTTATCCTGAAGCTACGACAAATTTAGGTTAAATCTACATTTCTTATTTAAGGCCACTGGTTAGAAAGGTTGGCCCCGGGATACGCAACAGCAAATATTACCATACCAAAATTCTATGATGCTCTCTAGTTAATCTCACTGAGAGAGAGAGAGAGAGAGAGAGAGAGAGAGAGAGAGAGAGAGAGAGAGAGAGAGAGAGAAGGGGGAGGGGTTTCCTCCGTTAATTATAGCCATATTTCTTCCCCTCCTTCAAGAAGTTCTTGAACGGGGACTGTTGACAGAGAAGTCAACTGACGAGACATCTACTACGGCCCGAGAGTTCCAAAATTATGCATGAGGACTCCCCCCCACCCCGAAACCTTCTCTCTCTCTCTCTCTCTCTCTCTCTCTCTCTCTCTGCGAACATCAACAGGGGTGAGAAGGGGATGGGGTAGACTATCCCCCACTCTTCCTCCATTTCACATGGTTATGTCAAGGTATATACGCAACGTCATTCCCCCCCTCTCCACCCCCTCCCCAGCCCCCCACCCCCTTCTTCCCTCCTCCTTCGAGACTCCCTTCATCCACTACTCCCATGGTTCCTCTCCTCCCCTCCCTTACTCTCTCCTTCTCCCTCCGCTTCTGTTTGACAGATTCATGGCATACGAAGACCCGCCTTTCTGTTACGGCGATGGGCTTTTCATAATGAGGTTTCCCCCTTCCATTCGTGTTTATGTCGGGGAAGGGGATGGGGAGGGGATGGGGAGGTGATGGGGGGAGGGGGAAGCGAATGGGGAGAAGGGGACAATGCTGAGGGGGAGGGGTGGAGGAAGGGGAGGGGAGAGGGAGTGGGAGAAACGACAGCCGTTTTGTGTTTTATTCCGAGTGAATTATTAGCGAAAGGCGATCTTTAAGGATCAATGAACGTTTCAAACGTTGCGAATGACGTTAGTTTCTTGGCGTTGGAAAATTTCTTGAATTGTGTCCGCAGTTTTTTTCTTTATTTCTCTCCCTTGCGTCATTGATTCGTTTAAGTGGAATGCAATGTCTTGCAGTTCCTAATGGATTCGCTGAGTTGGTTCAGGAAAAAGAGCTCGAATTTTACTCGTCATGCCTTTACAAGCAGAGGGAGGGAGGGAGGGAGAGGAAGATGGTAAGGGGGGGGGATTTCCAAAATGCTATGCATTTGAATGACGTATCATTTGAGAGAGAGAGAGAGAGAGAGAGAGAGAGAGAGAGAGAGAGAGAGAGAGAGAGAGAGAGTTGCCAAATAATATCCATCTAAGAAATGACAGTCATTATATCATTAGATTATGGTCATCTTCAAAGAATTTAGATAAAAAGATACCATGGACCACTAATTCTAACAATTCATTGGGAACTTTTCCCTCACTCAAATGTACCATACAAACTATGGTCAGCCTGCAATGCCACCCACTCCTGGTGCTTTTCCAATCTCCATCCTTTTACGGTCCCTATGACCTGAATCCTCGAACCTGAGGTAACAAATCTATATAATAATCACTCCATCGGCCCAGAACTACATTCTCTCCAGAGATCTCGGCCTCATTTGCATTTATTGTTCTGAGATTCATTTGGTCATTAGCCTCGCTCACTGCGTTTACTTTCCTGTATAGAGCCCTTGTATCTCACTCTAATTTATATATATATATATATATATATATATATATATATATATATATATATATATATATATATATATATATATATATATATATATATATATATATCTTTATATATGTATATATTACATATGTGGGATATATGTGTATGTATATATATAAAGATACATACATACATATATATATATATATATATATATATATATATATATATATATATATATATATATATATATATATATATATATATATATATTGCTCATATTAAATGTTTTCGATGTGAAACATAGCCTAAAAAAATTATAAAATCGAGACTTTAAGAGTTTTCTTGCATTCTGGTCAATGTAATAGCATAATTCCGGCAAATGTGACCTTTAAATTCCAAATTATTCAGCTTTAATAGGCAAAAACATCTTTTAGCATCACGTCACTAATGCACGGATGGGTCTAATTCAGTCAAGATTGGTGAAGTCGGCCTTTTGCCGGTGAGGGCCTTTCACAAAGTGCGGTCACTGAGAGAGGTAAAGAGGGAATAAGTCGTCTGGTGTGGCCCTCTGGATTATTCCAACAAAACGAGATAGAATTTCAAAATTCGTTAAATATCTTTCCAGCTTAAAAAGTATCCGCATAAATAGTAGGGAACCAAGAAGTTAAGGATTTTATTGTATGTTTTCCGTTTAGTTATATATGTATGTATGTATGTTTGTATGTATGTGAAGTATACCTCAAAAAATTATAAAATCGAGACTTTAAGAGTTTGTGTATGTATACAAACATACATACATACATATATAATATATATACACACACACACACATATATATATATATATATATATATATATATATATATATATATATATATATATATATATATATATATATATATATATATATATACATATATGTTTGTGTGTGTGTGTGTTTGTGTGGATGCGTGTACGTCTGTGTGCGTGTATGTACACACATGCTATAAAGAGAAAAAGAGAAAGTTCGGCGAAATTCTGTCTTGAAGTAAATGTCAAACAAATATCTCCTTTCTAGTTTTGCAAAATCTAATTTTAAACTATCAAACATACACAAGCTTCCCTTGGGGGAGATAGAGAGAGGAAAAAATACCCTGGAAAAAAGTAAAAAAAAAATAAAAAAATAAATAAAAAAAAAAGGATCAAAAGGCAAAGACAGGTCGGCAGTGACACCAAGTAAAAAAAAAAAAAAAAAGGAAAAAAGAAAAGGCAAAAAAAAAAAAAAAATGGAAAAATTCACATGGCTTCCCTAAAAGCAGCACCCACCTGATCCGAGACGCAAGCACAAACCCACGCACGCTAAAGCAACAGAAAGGATAACGGGAGAGAAAAGTACAAAATAAAAAGAATAAATAAAAAAAGATAGAGTAAAGGAAGGAGGGGAAAAAAGACACGCGGAAGAGGGAAAAACGAACAGAGATTAAAGAGAAAAATGAAATGAAATAATGACTACAGCCTTTTCAATTAAAGGACGACACAGACACACAGGAAAAGGGGAAAAAAATGGCTGCCCACAAGGTTTGGGTGGGAGGTGGGTGGGTGTGTTGGGAGGCGATTTTGGATGGGGGTCAGGATGAAAGTGAAGGGTAGGGGGATAGTGGAGGGAAGGGGGGGGCGGGTGGAAGGATTTAGAAGGCTCGTCCAATAGCATCCATTCAAATGCAACTCGTAAATAAATACAAAGTACAATCGATTAAGCACCTGTCAAACGCTGGAAACAAAGACAGGGGAATTTCAGCCCCCCATTATTAATTATCATTAACAAATAACTATTTTTTTGTCTTAATCTCTTTATATATCCAAACCGATGAAACTTTAGCAATTAAGTCACGGCTCTTTTATGTAGTTTCCGGAGTGCTCCCCAGTTATTATTGTCGCCGGAATATAAAGCGCTAACAATGGCCGCATTATCCCAGCCGACAGAACTTTACGAGTGCTGCCCTTTTTCCACGGGGCCTATGAATGCAGGCGCAGCGTGTGATTGTCATCGAGTGGGTTTGTTTCCCTGAAGGTTTTGTGTCTTTTTTTTTTGTGCGTGGGTTTGTTCGTGGGCGGCTCTCTCTCTCTCTCTCTCTCTCTCTCTCTCTCTCTCTCTCTCTCTCTCTCTCGATGATATACATTGGGTTTGCTTCCAAGAAGGTTTTCTGTATTATTACTTATCTGCCAAGGGTTTGTTCGTGGGCGGCTCTCTCTCTCTCTCTCTCTCTCTCTCTCTCTCTCTCTCTCTCTCTCTCTCTCTCTCTCTCTCGATGATATACATTAGATTTGCTTCCAAGATGATTTTCTGTATTTTTTTTATCTACCACGGGTTTGTTCGTAGGCGTCTCTCTCTCTCTCTCTCTCTCTCTCTCTCTCTCTCTCTCTCTCTCTCTCTCTCTCTCTCTCTCTATGCTAAACATAGACCCGTGCGCACAACAGTTGTATATACTAAGTCTTACGTAGGATAGTCGTGGGTGTCTTTCTCGATATCGTTCTTGTTTACAAAACGGTCGTATAAATAGCACCATAAAAAACTGTCACTCTGGTTCGATCGCTGGACTCTCTCTAGACTCTAGAGATGACGATCTAGAGTCTAGGTTACTGCCCGAGTCTCTCTAGACTCTAGAGATGACAATCTAGAGTCTTGATTATCGCCGGAGTCTCTCTAGACTCTACAGATGATCTAGATTCTAAATTACCGCCGGAGTTTTTCTAGAATCTAGACATGAAGATCTAGAATCTTGAATATCACTGGAACTTCTCTAGACTCTAGAAAGTACGATCTAAAGTCTTGAATATCACTGGAGTGTCTCTAGACTCTAGAAAGTATGATCGAGAGTCTAGATTTTTGCCGGAGTCTCTCCAGACTATAGGGATGACGATATATAGTCTAGATTACCGCCGGCGTTCCTCTAGACTCTAGCAATGACGATCTAGAGTCCTGAATATCACTGTAGTTTCTCTAGACTCTAGAAATGGCGATCTAGAGTCCAGATTATTGCCAGAATCTCTCCAGACTCTATAGAGTTGGTGATTTAGATTCTAAATTATCGTCAGAGTCTCTCCTGACTCTAGAGATGACGATCTAGAGTCTTGATTATCGCCGGAGTCTCTCTAGAATCTAGAGATGACGGTCGGGAGTTTTGGTTATCACACATTGACAACTTTACATAAAGGTAATATTATTAGACCAACAACTGGATATAAAGCAACTGATTGGTTGGATACTCGATGCCTCTCTGGAAATTGTATGTAAATAAATAGGCACACAGACATCATCATCATCATCATAATAATAATAATAATAATAATAATAATAATAATAATAATAATAATAATAATACTAAAAGTATGGATAAGTCGAAATCCTTAATACGTCTCAAGGACATGATGAGGAAATTTATCCGAATGCTTAAAGAAAGTCGACAGTTGATGCCGTACAAATGTAACTGGATTATAGATGTTTCATTATATGTAGAGACAGGATTTAGGCCAAGCGCTGGGACCTATGAAGTCATTCAACGCTGAAACGAATACCGACAATAAAAAGGTTTGAAAGGTGTAACAGGAGGAAAACCTCGCAGTTGCACTCTGAAACAATTGTTAGGAGAGGGTGGAAAGTAAGAAGAAAGAAAGATGAACAGAGGTACTGCAATAGGAATGAAAGAAATTGCAGCTAAGGGACGCTGCAAAGAACCTCAGGTAATGCCTACAGTACAGGAGACGTTTCATCATGAACTCAAAGAAAGATGGTCACTGGAGCATTATAAATATGGCAGCTCTGTAAATAAAACTCATTAGTGGAAGTCAATGACGAAAGCTACGTAAGAAAGTTCCCGAGGAAAATTGCAGCAACGTAACCTAATTACTAAATCTTCTTTCAAAAAGATTCAACGAAGCTAAAAACTAAACGGAAACTCTTTTGCGAAAAAATCAACAATGGAAGCTACGCACTGAACCTTTTGAGGAAAAAGGTGTTGAGTTATAACCAAAGTGGGGTTCATTTAATTATTCACCCTAACCGAGACTTCAGAATAAAAATATCAGTCAAGCAACAAATACGCAGTAATAAATATGAATGTTAAAATATCAAAATTGATAACACGAGTATAAACCCCCCAGATCTGAGGCATATCAATTATATAAAAATAGTAATCATATAATTTTTAAAAAATCTGAGGCATATTATTAAAAAATTTTTAAAGTACCCAAAGATGGGGCGTACTAATCATATAAAAAATTAAAAAAAGCAGCAAATCTGAAGCATATAAAACATAAAAATTTTTAAAAAGCAAAGCTGAGGCATATTAATTTAAATATCCAAAAAAAGAAAATCTGAGGCATATTCATATAAAAACTAAAAAATCCAAATCTGTGGCATAGTAATTATAAAAAATAAAAAAGTTTGAGGCATATTAATCATATGAAAAAATTTAACCAAAATCTGAGGCATAAAATCATATAAAATTTTACAAAAACAAATCTCAGGCATATTTAATCATATAAAAAAATAATTTAAAACCCAAATCTAAGACATGTTAATCAAATAAAAATGTAAAAATAGTGTAACTCCACAACTAAATTTTGGAACAGAGACTCAACAATCATATAAAGATCTTAATCAAACTTTTCGAACGTAATGGAAAGGTTGGGTGAAGCCCTCCGGGAATAATTAACCCGGAACCTCAACTTCCACGAGAGACATCTATTTGTACTTCGAAAAAGGTATACTAGTAAGGAGAATAAGTTCACATAAAACGTATATGTAATCTACGCGCTCATTCATACCCATGTATTTACACATATGCTAACCTATGATACTAAATCTCGTACATTCAACATACCCCAACAGGTTCTGAAATGGTCTTAATCTTGAAAACCGTCCGCATCACCAGCACGTCACAACCTATATCGAACCCGACCAAAAAAAAAAAAAAAAAAAGTAACCCGACATCCGACAGAAGCCCAAACATTCATCATCCTAATCTCTTCATCATCATGCAGATGATGAACAACACGGGGATTTATTTGTCAAATCGATCGCAACCTTTTGTAAATAAAGATGAATAAATTTCCATATTAAGCCAATTCCTCTTGCAGAATATCAACAGAGGGGCTGCATTAATATAACATCAATTGGAGCCGTGCAGTTCGAGCAAATATGTTAACAGCGAATGAAAAACACATTAACAAGTTATTAAACCCATAGACGGGAGGGAGGGAGGGAGGTAGGTATGGTTATGATAGGGGAGGGGAAGAGGGGAGGGGAGTGTACTCATAGGGCAAGGGGAGGGGTAGGTCAGAATGGGCCAAAGAGATGATCATCCCTATCATTTGCTGCTGCCAAAATAAGTTAATTAAAATCTACATTTCCTCATTTTTCTCGCTGCGGGAATCCCATTCTCGGGATCAGTGGAGTGGAATGGGTGGAAACGGAAGTGAGGGTAATAAAAATATAAGAGGAAAAGAACGCAAAATAACGGATTTAAAAAAAATATATATATATATATCCGTAAATGTTTATTTGCATTTTCAAGCTCGCGTGTAGCGCTTGTTAGTCTTGAAATTTATATCTATCTGATACTGTAGAGTCCAGCTGCAATTTACGATAATTCTTTTTACTGGCTCGATGAATCCCCGTTAATTTGCCTAACCGTTTAAATGATGAAATAAACTTGCTCCTTAACGCGCTCTCTCTCTCTCTCTCTCTCTCTCTCTCTCTCTCTCTCTCTCTCTCTCTCATTGTTCGTATATTTGCAAGAGGTTTTTATTTTGGTAGATTTCTAGCACAACTCTCTCTCTCTCTCTCTCTCTTAGAAGATTTCGAGCACTACTCTCTCTTATATGGTATCATTAACACCTTCAAAATACCTTCTGCTAATATCCCCTAGTATCGAGGTAAGTAATATACAATGTAATCAGGTCCAAATGAACAACTTGTGCAAAGCTATCAGGTAGGGCTGTCGAGCAAATGAGCCTTCACCGTCAACAACGAGGACAGCGCTCGAAGAGAACCAACCTTCAAGAACTTTCAGTATACTAAAAGCTTTGCACAATGAAGGATAAAGGAACAACTAGCCACCTTCAGTGTCCCTAACAAGGAACAGACAGGAATTGAACTCCGGAAGAACCAGTATCTCGAATTTGTCTTCTTTTGTTCACATTAGAAACAAGTAAGAAATGCGCCGAATTTTCTTCGGCGCAATCGATTTTTCAGTACAGCCTCTACAGCGTATAATCAGGGCCGGCGAAAATAGATCTGTCTTTCGGTGGTCTCGGTATAATGCTGTATGAGCTGCGGCCCATGAAACTTTAACCACGGCCCGGTGGTGGTCTATTTATAACCTTAAATAAAATACAAACTACAGAGGCCAGAGGGCTGCAATTTGGTATGTTTGATGACTGGAGGGTGAATGATTAACATACCAATTTGCAGCCCTCTAGCCTCAGTAGCTTTTAAGATCTGAGGGCGGACAGAAAAAAGTGCGGAGGCACAGACAAAACCGGCACGATAGTTTTCTTTTCTGAAAAATAAAAAATACCTGGCTATCAGCGAGTGATTGCACTTAAAAGGAACAACCTTAGCTGAACTGACAGCATAGTCAGCCTTAATCTACATCAGCATAGGAATAAATTGAAACAGCCGTTCCTAAGCTAACCTTGACTGCTAACATCCTTTAAGAACTGAATATATAATTGAGGCCAAAGAGCAAGCACTGGCTATGAGGTCATTCAGCGCTGAAATGGAAATTGAGAGTAAAAGGTTTGAAAGGTGTAACAGGAGGGGAAACCTCCCATTTGCACTATAAATCAATTATTAAGTGAGGGTGGAAAGTAAGAAAAAAGAAAGAGAATATGAAAGGAGGTACAGTAAAAGGAACGAAAGGGGTTGCGGCTAGGGGCCGAAGACACACTGCAAAGAACCTTAAGTAATGCCTACAGTGCACCGCATGAAGTGCACTATGGGCGCTACCCCCCTACGGCAAGCATCCTAATAAGGGTAGGACTGCATACCAGTTTCATCTTTTTTTCAGTATTGGCAAATTCTTCCATAATGAGGTATGTAATAATCTCTAACTTGTGTCACTCAAAAAAAAAAAAAAAAATCAACATCAGTGTTTTAAAAAGGTTATTGAAAAATTTTTCTGAATAAATCCCAAAAAACTTAGGTCCCAGGAATGGAATAGAACAGAATAGAAGATGAGATTTAGGCACAAAGCCAAGCTCTGGGACCCATATGGTCATTCAGCGCTATGGCGAGAATTAATTAAAATGAAAATGATATATATAAAGTTTAAAATAGATAGGTCCTAGGAGAAGAGCGATTCACAAATGCAACAGCCAAAATGGAGTCACGGAACTGACACAAAATACTGACAAGGCAACAGTCCTGAGACAGAGCAACAGAGAAGAGTAAAAAATGAGGAACTAGGAGGAGACTGAGACTACAACGATGAGGAGAACGAGAGTGAAGATGAGAGGGAGGGAGTAATAATGACAGAAAGGGGAAAGGGCGACAGAGAACAAAGAATAAAGACCACGTGTGAAAAGAAACTGTGCAATAAAGTGACCTTTATCTTGGCCCCAGCAGCAACAGAAACGGGTTCGCTTGTTTCCGTTCTCTCTCTCTCTCTCTCTCTCTCTCTCTCTCTCTCTCTCTCTCTCTCTCTCCTCTCCCCGCGAGGTGATAATTGATGCTAATTACACTTATTTGCGCCACCAATCAAATTAAGATCGTCCATTTCGGGTCTTTGTTCCGAGAGACGGAAATACGAGAATAAGTATTATCCCCAAATCCCCCCTGGAGGTCGCGGCGATGAGCGCTTCCTGTCAACAATTCTTGCACGAGGCCGATAATGCTCGCTCTAAACAACACCCGCTTTCATTCTCTCAAATTAATACGAATTTTTTTCCAGTTTTTTTTTTTTTTTTTACGAGAAACCCCCTTTTACCAGGATTTTTTTTTTTATTTTGGAGGATGATGCTGGACATATACATCCTCTCCTGTGCCTCTTGTTGACCTGAGTCATGAGACACTAATAATTAGTGAACTGCGGTGGGTTGCAGCGTAGGCGGAAAAGGGCATGAGTGAAGCACCCTCATCCCAGAAAGAGAGAGAGAGAGAGAGAGAGAGAGAGAGAGAGAGAGAGAGAGAGAGAGAGAGAGAGAGAGAGAGAGAGAGAGAGAGAGAGAGAGAGAGAGAGTCTGTAAAAATATCCCAATATATATATATATATATATATATATATATATATATATATATATATATATATATATATATATATATATATATATATATATATATAATATATATATATATATGTGTGTACATATATAATATACATTATATATATACAGTGTATATATATATATATATATATATATATATATATATATATATATATATATATATATATATATATATATTAATATTCATAAAAACGGAGGCCCTTAAACAATATATCTAAACTTGTAAAGTCGGGAAACCTTTGGTTCTAGTTCTCCCGATTCTTATAATCTTCCATTTTTCCAGTGACGGCCGTATCGCTCCCATCCGGGTCAATAAATGCAATGAAACTACCATCAATCGCCAACTTTAATGATGTATTCCGCCCATTCGTCCACGGAAGGGAATCGCATTAGCAGACTCTGCAAACAACGAAGCCTTCTCGATCTTTCACCAACTTTAAGAATCAATTACAAAAGGAAAAAAATAATAATAATCTATCTCTCATTCCTGTGTTATCTGATTGTAAGTACGCCGTCAGCTATCTCAGTTGATGCTACGTCATTCGCATATGGATCAACCAACTATGATAAGAAGAAGCCTATTTATTTCATGTTAAAATATTATTTACTTATTCTTATTTAGTTATTTATATATTTATAAATATCAATTTTTGGATAAACACCACTATAGAACGGTACAGTGAAATAAGTTAACTAATCCACAGCGATTTTCCATTATTATTATTATTATTATTATTATTATTATTATTATTATTATTATTATTATTATTATTATTATTATTATTATTATTCAGAGTATGAACCCTATTCATACGGAACAAGCCAACCAAAGGGGCCGTTGACTTCAAATTCAAGCTTCCAAAGAATATGGTGTTCATTATAAAGAAGAAACAGCAGCTAAAACGAAATACAGAAAGAAGAAATCACTTATTTAAAAAAGGAAAAACTAAATGATTAAATAACAACAAAATAAAGATGCGAGTAAATTACTGAAATTCAAGAACTGTATTATGAAAAACTGAAAAATTTATGACAGTTTATGATGAGCAGATGCACGAGTATCCAGGAAGTCATAATTCGCTCGTATGACCTTCAGTTCGCGTCTTACACTGGCTCAGCTTCGTCCATCCGTCTGTCTAAACGGAAGCCAAGAGATATTTCATAGAATCAATTCAATCGCGACTCTAATTCGGGGATGCGGAGCTAAGTGGGGGTGCTAACTATCGCCGGTACTGTTTGATCATTACCACATTCCCTGTTGCTTTCAGGAGTGATTTCGCAGTCTTGCTAATTGATCGAACGCTCGGGGCTGGGCAATGAGACCGTCATTACCCATCATATATATAAATATATATATATATATATATATATATATATATATATATATATATATATATATATATATATATATATATATATATATATATATAAAATATATATATATATATATATATATATATATATATATATATATATATAAAATATATATATATATATATATATATATATATATATATATATATATATATATATATATATATATATAAATATATTATATATACAATATATATATACATATGTATGTATGTATGTATTAGGGCAACTTCTGCTTAGCTTGTAAACACGGCGAACAATATGGATACGCGACCATAGTTAATGCACTGTAATTAACCTACTCAAAATTCAAAGTTATGAAATGAAGACACTCTTTGTTGACATTCGTAAATGCATTTCGAAACTTTGAGCATTGTAATGCAAGGGTTGCGGTGGAAGATTTGTTGATTCAGCATTAAAAAAAAAAATAACATCGGTAAAAACTTTATTCAGAATGAACATTGTTACCATCAAACGTCTACCACAAATCTGAACTCACAAAATTCTTCTCTCTCTCTCTCTCTCTCTCTCTCTCTCTCTCTCTCTCTCTCTCTCTCTCTCTCTAACTTGTAAACTCTGACACGATATTGCTAGAGAAATCTCTGAACTATTGCACGTCGAAAGAAATGAAGCAATTATTGAAAAATGTTTCAGCATTTAAAATTAGAAATATGGATTTTATTTTTTAATAAATTAGAAATCTGGATTATATTTTTTTAATAACTTAGAAATCTGGATTATATTTTTTTAATAAGTGAGATCTCTTTTCTCTGTATTTCCCTTTACCTCCTCTTATTTCTTTCTAATGAACACCATAATATTCTTTGGAAGCTTGACTTTCAAGTCAATGGCTATCTCTTTTCTCTGTATTTCCCTTTACCTCCTCTTATTTCTTTCTAATGAACACTGTTAGGATCTTTGGTTGTTCTATGGGCGGTACGGTAGTTACCTGTTTATTTATTTGGCTAATCCTCTCCCCTCCCCTCTTATTTTCACAGGATTGTTGACGTCTGTGGTGGCGTGGCGCCAACTTTTAGTCAGGTTCGGGCAGCAGTAGCGAACAGGTTGTTCTCTTGGGGAAGAGAACTTTTGAGTACCAGCAGCAGTTCGACTTTGAGGACGTTTCTTGGGCAGCCGGTGTTTGGGCCCAGACTGGAGCAGCGCACCAACGAAGATGGTTGTTTGTTGGCCGCAGGTGGAGACCCTGTCGGCAGTTTTGGCTCGGGTGCAGTGGCCCCGTGTCCTTTGTATTTTGGCGAGACGGCAGCAGGACGTCGTGATAATACGGCCTGTTGTCGTTAGTTGGTGGACTTCGCTGGAGATGGCTTTTTTTTTTTTGTATCGACTGCTGCTGGTACTTCTTTTTTTATATAAAGTAATACTGCTTTATTTTTGTGTTTCGTGGCCCGGACCTGGCTCATTTTGTTATGGTTTTCTTTTTTATTTAAGATTATTAAGTTTAATATTAATAAATCTATTTTTATAACCATTTCCTGTATTTTTGTTATTCCTCCTCCTTTGTGTGTGCGAGCTGTCGATTAGCCAGAGCAGCCCCAATAGTTTTTCCATCTATAAAGATCCTGTGTTTTTCTTAAGGGCCGAAAACCTCGGTTCGTAACAAACACCATAATATTCTTTGGAAGCTTGACTTTCAAGTCAATGGCCCCTATTATGGTAGGCTTGTTCCATATGAATAGGGTTAATCTTCTGAATAATAATAATAATTAAACACATACTAAATTTTAAGGCTCCAAGTGGAATTTAAACAAAAACTAACAACAACGAATTTATAATCCTTTCCCCGTTAACAAACTTCACCTCATTATTCCACGAACAAAGTCAGTGAACAAAACACTTCGTTAAAACAAACACATTTATTCAAAAGCACCAACAAAAACATTTTTTCGAAGGTGAGCATGAGCCAATCTATAGACAACCAACTTCACGAACAACTTGACGAAGTATGAATGCTATTACAACAACCGAAACATAGTCCTCGAAAAGAGCCAGTCTGGTACGCATTCTGACATGATAAAAAAAACTATATCATAATTCATAAAATAAAGCTCCTTTCTCATTACAAACCGTGAATAATTCTGAAAAAAAATTGGCCTTATATATTCAACAAAAACCAAGAATCTTTTCGTTCAAATATTATATAACTACAAGGTATAATAAAAAAAAATATCTCTGTCACTCCCTCTATTATATTATGTATTCAAGTATACTCAAACCGTAAAATATGATGTCGATATAAGAAGCTGTCTAGACGGCAAGCCCCCCTGGGGACGTTACGTCCCTTCCCGATGCTCGAGCCAAGTTACCCCATAAGAGACGTAGTGAATCACAAAACCAAAGAACAAAAATAATATATCTAGGTAGTAGACGCTGTTTTAAACATATGGTGTTGAAGCTGATGGCTGCATCAGCGGCATTCAGTTTGTATCGAGTTTTCTCTACTTTTCTGAGAACTGCTTTTTCTGGGCTACTGCATTCTGCCAGTAACAAGCTGATGTTTATCATTCTTGGAGAAGAAAGCAGGTTGCAAACTTGAGTAGTTTTACTTCAGAAGAGTATGTACTATATAAGTAACAGGGTACGATAGTAACTGAAATCGGGCGTTCATCCTCCGTGGAGTTGTCCTACTTCAAGATAATTTTCTTCCGTGTTGATCGAGGCCACGTTTCACTCAGGCGTCGAAAGACAGGAGTACTGTAGACTGTCATTCATGCTAAGTCCGGCTCTTTATATACGAGATGGTCAGCGGGAGGTCGATGATGATGATAATAATATAATGACAATAATCATCATCATTATCATCATCTAAACGCGGAGTTCCTCACCCGTAGACTATTGTTGTTACAATGAAAAAAACTAAATATGCACTGGTGTATTTTATCATACAGATTCATGTATACACTTAATGTATAATCATAGAAATCATTGCTAAAGTATTTTTTGGTTACCAAGGAACTCTAATTAAGGATTATTCATATAAACAGTGCAAATGAACTGTACTTAAAGGGAGCTGAAGTAGTTTGATGATCAAAGCAACTAAACGGCAAAACCAATGCTTCTATCTACAAAGACAGACTTCACAGTGGGGATATTCTTAGAATGCTGCAAATGCATTTCAACGTACGAAAATCAATATCACAAACCTCATTCTACGTTAACGTGAACTTTCACAGACGCAAAGTAAATGAATTCAACCTCCCCCCAAAAAAATTCCGTTTCGCGGAACAGAAACCATAATGATAATTTATAACGTCAAAATTTCTGTTTGTCAAAGGTGGAAAAGTGTGTGATAAATGTGTGTTCCCTTTGGTCTCAGATAACAATAGCACAGAGCATTCAAAAAGGAATAAAAAAAAATGAGGCCCTGTCAGGTGATATATACACGGTAATTAACTGTCCGCTATTTATTCCGCTGCTTAAAAGACTTGCTATGCCAATGTGACACATTCACTTTCTCGATACAATGACGGTGAACAGAAGATAACTCGATATATCAATAATTACAGCTCTGGAAGCGCAAAAATGAGCTTAACGTTCTAATAATGACGATTATGAAACGGAAGGTAATTAACGTTATCAATAATTATAACGTTGAAAATAAAGCTTAATGCATCAATAATTATAATACTGGAGACATTTTTCACACGTCAATAACTCTAATGACAATAATTAAACAATGAATAATGTATCACTCCGCAATTATTGCACGATTGCATTCCCACGTGCAGGCTACTCACAAAGAAATATTAAGACTATACAAAAGGATTAGTACATACTTATCTCTTACGCAAAAACCGTTGGCCGAGTGTCTCAACGTGACCAATTATCTATGAACACGAAAATATACATGTCTCTATCTTCAATACGGCGTCTGAATTATTCAAATAGTAATAAAAAAATTCTAAAGGTAGGATGAACTGTACCTTAAAGGTGAGAATGCTACAGCAGTGCCAATGACTGTATTTATGGTCTACGGCTGACTGCTGCCGCCGTGGTAATGAGCGATAATACCTGGACAACTGCCCTCGGAGATAGAAGCGGAGAGAGAAGAGCTGTGGACCCCTTGGGAGAGACCATACCACTTGTATAGAGGTTTCCTCTGTGGAGGTTAACCTTGAATTAAAAAGAACAGTATTCTCGCTGCTCTGCAAGATGTGAGATTCAACAAATGGACGAAAGAATGTAATTTGTATATTCAAACTTCGTAATACTAATATACAAAGAAAGAATACGATATTATTATTATTATTATTATTATTATTATTATTATTATTATTATTATTATTATTATTATTATTATTATTATTCAGAAGGTGAACCTTTTCATGTGGAACAAGCCCGCAGAGGCCACTGACTTGAAATTCAAGCTTCCAAAGAATATTATGGTGTTTATTGGAAAAAATTAACAGAAAGTAATGGGAAATACTGAAGGAAGAGATCACTTATTGAATCGAAGAATTAATAAATAAATAGAAAAAAAACAATTAAGTAAATTATTAAAACACAAGATTTGTCTTAGGGTATCCAATACTCAACAACAACAACAACAAAATACTATGGGTCTTCGGGTTATAAGCCGCGAAAATGTGGTTCATCTATCAAAAGATATGACGGCAGATTTGCTTAAGAGGAAGACGTTAAGTGTGCAAGCATCTTCAGACAACTGAAATACCTTCATAAAATAAGACTGAGATAGAGCAAGCATGATGTGAAAAAGGTCAGCATTCAGTAAGAGACAGATCCCAAGATTTTTATGGTCGCCAAAAAGCTGTACAGTTTGAAAGTCTTGTGAAAGGGAGTTGGCCGGGGAACCTTAGCAAGAGGTAAGCTGACAGAGCGCAAAGATGAAGGAAGAGCGGGACCTCAATATTCTGGAAATATGACATTGCACGCAAGACAAAGTTGAGTGGCGCACTGTGTGTAGATGCTGAGAACCTTGAAGGTAGGCTTATGACACACGACACCTCAGTTTTCTGAACTCAGAGGTCATTCCACATACACCGTCTGAATGATGAATGTAGAACTGAATGTTATCTTATCACCATTGGAGCCCTTCGCTTTCAGAAGAATCTGCCTACTCATAAAAATAGCATATAAATGAAATAGAAGTGTATTTCAAATATACACCATTAGTAACATGGCAAAGATGAATAAGCTAAGCTTACAAACCAATCACCATTAACATAACATTATAAATGAAAAAAAATACAATATAAATTTTCCACCTCAATATACGATAACAAAGGCAGCAGAAATGCAAATAAAAACTTTGCTTAATAATTATCAATGTTAGATTATCTCTACAGTGATGACAGCTGAAAATAATGTCAAGTTTTCTACCTGTTCTTGTGCGTAGCTTTTTTAAACGCAAAGTTGATACACAGGGAGAGCAGTAAAGGACAAATCTTCATCTAAAAACTTCAATAATGCCATTAAAGGTTTTCTGCTTGAAAGTTTTTCCTTACAATCACAAACTTGGAACTGAACAATATTTCGTCTCTCATTAATGAATTTTGCAATCCGTGTCCTCGAGTTCCATTCGTATTTTAATCATACTGAGAGAGAGAGAGAGAGAGAGAGAGAGAGAGAGAGAGAGAGAGAGAGAGAGAGAGAGAGAGAGAGAGAGAGAGAGATAATAACTGAATAAAATATACTGGCACTGAACATGGAACTTAACGAATGAAGACTGATATTTGCTCTCCTTAAATTAAAATGACCAAAAATTCCGAACTGGAATCAGTTACATATCCGAGCCCACTTTACCACAATGAATGAACACTCGAATATTATTTAATGTGCAATTGAAATTATGGGTTATCAGGCAATTTCCAATATTAAATTTATTTTGAGAAATCTGACGTGTTCCCAAATTTGCTAACCTACGTTATGGAAACCTTTACATTTTAATCTAAAGATCTTTGTGTTTCAAGAACAAACCAATGATATACGCCAGCGATTCGTTATATCGTTATAATCTATTCCGAAAATTAAGCTTCACACTCACAAGCAATACAAACAAATATACTTGCAAAATTATTTCCGAACCAATCATGTCATTCGCCCTCTGCAAATCAGGCGATAGATTCCCAGTTCCCGACAGGCATCACTTCCAAAGAATTTTGAATATTTCCTTCCAGTCGCTGTTTTACGTCGTTTAATGAAAATGAATCAGACCTGCCGCTCCTATCAGCAATTTTGAGAGAGGAAATTATTGTCAACTTATCCTGCAAGCATCGTACAGTTCATTTGATTTTCGTTACTGGCAATTATCGCAGTTCTGAGAAAGTGTTCTTCATTTCAATCTTTGTTAATCCTTATCATCAAGATTCCTCCTCACGTCTCCTTTTCCAGGTCTTCTTTCGTTCTATCAAAAATAAGTTTTGTTATTTTCTAGCCAGGTTTGAGCTAGCTAAGATAATAAATTTCCATGCCGTCGGCCTAAGATTAAAAATAAAAAATTCTCTGAAAATATTAAGTTCAATGGGGACCAATAATCATGACCAAACATATCAAAGACTAAATACAAATACGAAAGAAATTATGAAAAAAAATGTAGCTTCACCTCCTAACAAAGCAATAGACCAGCACGCATCACAAACCGGTAATAGCTTATGCTTATCTCCAAAACATCAAGCTTTCTCAGTTACAAACAGTTGACTTCACGGATGTCAAAATGCAAACGAACTGTAGCCGAGATACGAGCGATCAGCGAAGTGAAGTAGCAAGGATTCTGTTTCATGCAAAAATAAAGTACCTTCGAGGTACAGCATACGACTGTTGTCACAAAATCCGCCCATGGATGAGCCTCACCTCATGATCTCACTAACACAATCATCGACTCGATGCTAGGACGGGTTATCACCACGGAGTAACCGACATCGTCAGCATATAGCTCCTGTAGCCACCAATTATGGATGAGGTGTTAGCGACTTCACCCACCTATACCAACAGTTCGCTTGAAAGCTAATATGAAAGCTAAAGGAAACTTCATAATGATCAAATGACCTTTCATACCAATCGGTCCATCCGTGATCACATTGAGATAATCTGTGGATTAAATTTGTAAATAGTTTTCTAGAACTGCATGATTCTATGCGTTGAAATAACACCAATATTCATATGCTTGATATTTTGTTTGAGTTATGAAATTTAGGCTGTCACCGAAGCACTGCAACTGGAGTACAGAATTTAGGCCGAAGGCCAAGAGCTGGGACCTATGAGGTCATTAAGCGCTGAAAGGGAAATTGATAGTAAGAAAACCTCGCAGTTGCACTGTTAAACAATTGTTAGGAGAGACTGGAAAGTCAGATGGAAGAACGAGAATATGAACGGAGGAACAGCAAAAGGAATTAAAGAGGTTAAGTAAGACTACATTGTACTACTATGGCTCTTTGGGTAATTCAGTGCATAAGACTGTTAAAAAGGGGGAGTTGGAGTGGTTGGACAGCAAGACTGAAGAACGGAGTGGGAGTCAAGTCAAAGGCTAAAGAGTGGGTGCAGATGTGGGCCGAAGGGAAGCTGCAAATCTCTTTAGTAATCCCTACAGTTCTTTACACTCTTTTCTGAGTAATATGAAGCAATGTAGTAATGCCTACAGTGCTTCATACTCTCTTCTGTGTAATATGAAGCACTGTAGTGAATGCCTACAGTGCTTCATACTCTCTTCTGTGTAATATGCAGCGCTGTGGTGAATGCCTACAGTCCTTCATACTACTTTCTTCTGATTAACATGAAGCACTGTAGTGAATGCCAACAGTGCTTCATACCCTCTTCTGTGTAATATGAAGCACTGTAGTAATGCCTACAGTGCCTCATACTCTTTCTGTGTAATATGAAGCACAGTAGTGAATGCCTACAGTGCTTCATACTCTTTTTCGTGCAATGTGAGGTTCTGAAGAGTATGAGGCACTGTAGGCATTACTATAGTGGTACAGTGCCTCACTTTTTTCTGCGTAATATGAGGCACTGTCGGCACTGTAATTAAGTTAAGTATACCTTAGTTTAACCAGACCACTGGCTGGCCCGAAGGATTAGACTTATTTTACGTGGCTAAGAACCAACTGGTTACCTAGCAACGGGACCTACAGCTTATTGTGGCACTGTAGGCATTACTACAGTGCCAACAGTGCCTCACTCTTTTCTGCGTGATATGAAACACCGTAGTAATGCCTACTGTGTCTCATAATACACAAAAAAGAGTATGAAACCCTGTAGGCATCACTACAGTGCCCCGTGCTCTTTTCTGTGTAATATGAGGCACTGTAGAAATTATTACTCACGGGTGTTTGCAGCGTCCTTTCGGCCCGTATCTGCACCCACTTTAAAGCCTTTTCCTCTACTTCCATGTCCTCACATTACACAGAGAAGAGTATCAGGTGCCTACGACACAGAATTTGTGCATAAAAAGGCCACAAAAATATAACAAAAACATAAACCTCACAACAAGCAAATGACAAGACACCGAAAGGCACGGCTTTACCCATCAAAAATCACGCCAGAGAAGCGTTCTTGGAGAGGAGACAGTGATGGGATGGGCGGGGGGAGATGATGATGAAGAGCTAAAAAAACAAAGATTCGTACACCAAAAAATAAATTACAAGAACATAAAGACAAGGCACCCAGAGGCACGACTTGAATCATCAATAATCACGTCGGAGAAGCGTTCTTAGAGAGAAGACAATGTTGTGGGGAGGTGTGTGGCGGGTGTGCTTGATAAAGAAAGCTCAAAAAGAAGAAGAAGAAGAAGAAGAAGAAGAAGAAGAAGAAGAAGAAGAAGAAGAAGAAGAATAAGAAGAAGAAGAAGAACAGCACACACTGGTTACTGTTTGTAAGACGAGGCCGGGCGTTTGTTAGCACGAGATAACACACCTGGGGACAGGAAATGATGGATGAGAGACAGAGACTTAGGCCCAACAGGCACCGTCGCAGGGGATGTTTAGTTATTGACTTCTCTGATTCAACGGCAGGAGGATTGTTATGAGGTGCTGAAGAAATAACATTTCTGAAGACTTTAAAAGTAATAATAGTCCATTCTTCTTTGTTAAAAATAATGGAGGGCTTTAGATATATATATATATATATATATATATATATATATATATATATATATATATATATATATATATATATATATATATATGTATGTATGTATGTATGTATGTATGTATATATATAAACATATATATATGTATATATATAAACACACACACATATATAATATATATATATATGTTACAGTCAACATGCGTAATCAGTCATTACGCGAATTGCCTGAAATTTCAGTCAGATAGCGAAATGCACTTAGGGGACATTTGATCCCCCCAGGAGCTAGTACTAAACACGGCGAAACAGTGAGTCACCTACACTGTTTCGCCGTGTTTAGTACTAGCCCCTGGGGGTCAAATATATTTCGCCGTGTTTAGTACTAGCTCCTGGGGGATCAAATGTCCCTAAGTGCATTTCGCTATCTGACTGAAATTTCAGGCAATTCGTGTAATGACTGATTACGCATGTTGACTGTAATATATATATATATATATATATATATATATATATATATATATATATATATATATATATATATATATATATATATATATTATAGTAATTAGTTTCATGGATGTCTCTCTCATTATACGAGAAATAAAAGTACATTTAGTAGCGAAGGTACTGAAGAAAAATATCTCCAAGACTAAAAGATTGTTGGGTACAAAAAATACAGGACGTGTTTACACGCAAGATGACAGAGCCAGGGTGTATATGTTTGCATATATACAAGTGCGTATTTTCATATATTATTTTTGTCATACATCTATTGAATCTAAGAGGGGAAGGCACCACAAGGCGTAACCATTCCTGGTCTCATCAAATCCTGTATATATTAAACAAATTCATGTACTTGAATCTATATGTACATGTATGTATGTATATGTGTATATGTATATAAACACATGTATTTATATAAGAACTATTATCGAGCACGCGTGGCTTTTTTAAGCAATTAAGCCACAAGTGTAGTTTAATATATATATATATATATATATATATATATATATATATATATATATATATATATATATATATATATATATATATGTGTGTGTGTGTGTGTGTGTGTGTGTACATGTGTATTTACATGTGTACGTATGTATGTATGTATGTATAAGTGCATGTGTATAATATGTAAAGAGGATACGTACCCTTGCCTGGAACTCATTCCAACATGATTCAAACTTACTCTAAACCATCCGTAAACACCAAAGAAAAGGCGAATAAAAAAACTCTCTCTCCTTCTCTCTCTCTCTCTCTCTCTCTCTCTCTCTCTCTCTCTCTCTCTCTCTCTCTCTCTCTCTCTTTATCTGTCTGTTTCTCTTGCCCTCCCAACGTTCACCCGACCATAAGACATTAAGGGGCTAATATTTGTTGCATATGCATTGGGGTCATCCCTTAGCAACCTAATGGCGTGCAATTATTCTCATCTGGAATATGCCTCTCTCTCTCTCTCTCTCTCTCTCTCTCTCTCTGCGTATCACCTGTTGAGGCTGATTGAGCGAAGACACCAGAGACTAGTAAGGAGTAGAGGGGAGCTTACGGGGATGGGGAGGGGAATGGGGGTTTGATGACAGTAATTCCCCCTCCCCCCTCCCCCCTCCCCCAACAGAACCCCCTATCCCCAACACAACCCCGGCTCCCCAACACAACATTCCCCCACGATACCGCCAACGTTGTCGTCGTCGTATAGCACCTGTTGACAGTGACGCACTTGGGGGAGGGGGGAGGGGTTGGATGATAGTGGGGGGAGGGGGAGAGAGGACTTGGGAGGGGGGTGGTGGTAGGATTATGCAGGAGGAGGAGGAGGAGGAGGAGGAGGAGGAGGAGGAGGACACTAGTGTAGAGTCTCGGCAAAGGAATTATTGATCGTTGTTAGGTTTCCCTCTCGGCCTCCATCCCCGGGGAAGAAATCCAGAGGAGGAGGAGGAGGAGGAGGAGGAGGAGAGGAGGAGGAGGAGGAGGAGGAGGAGGAGGAGGAGGAGGAGGAGGAAAGGGGAATGGAGATGGAAGATAGCAGCATTTGAGGGAAGGAAGAGTTATGGCGATGCCAAAGCTATGAATAAGAAAACTTCAAAGGGAAGTATAACAGAATTTAATGAAAAAAAGAATGTTGGCGAGACTGTATTCGAGAGTGGAACGAAAGAGGGGGGAAAAAGAAAGACACGAATAAAGGAGAGGAAAGACAAGACCCAAGGTGCATGGAAGAAACGGAGAAGGAAGGGGAGAGAAGGGAAAAATATTGAAAACCTGGTGTGGAAGTGATAAATGGCTGGTAAAAGTGAGAACAAAAAAATGCCATAAACTGAGAAGACGGAGAAAGACAACAAAATGAGAGAAAGAAACCATAATAAAATAGAGATAGAGGGAAAAACAACAACAGAGAGAGAGAGAGAGAGAGAGAGAGAGAGAGAGAGAGAGAGAGAGAATGTGACAACAAAATGAAAGAGAGAAATAACAAGAGAATGACAAAAAAATGAGAGAGAGAGTCACAACAAAAGGTAAAAGCGAGAGAGCAAAAATGTAACAGGTGAGAGAGAGAGAGAGAGAGAGAGAGAGAGAGAGAGAGAGAGAGAGAGAGAGAGAGAGAGAGGCAGTAACGTCAATGTAGAAATGAAACATGCAGTACGAGAACGTAAATATAAAAAGGAGACAGTGTGAGAGAGACAGAGACATACACACACACACACACACACAGAGAGAGAGAGAGAGAGAGAGAGAGAGAGAGAGAGAACCACACCACCTCCTAGGTGACGTATAGAGGCTTACGAGCTAGAGCACCGCGGGTAGGGAGCCTCCAGGGTAGGGTCCGTGGGACAGTGGAGGGGGGGGGGACCCCGAACCACATCACCTTCCCTTTGATCTCACTTTGATGTTTGCCTCATGTTATTTTGATGGATGTTTTGGTGTAATGCTGTTTTTGGGTCAAACCTTTACATTTCCCTTCTCCTTTTCCACATTTCACTGTTTATCCCACCTTTCCCAACCCCCCTCTGCCCGCTCTCCCCTCCCCCCCTTTTTTATACCTGACATTTCTATTGATTCGTCATCGAGGATATCAGATATGTAAATATTTCACCTGTTTATTTTTTTTTTTTTCCCTCGTGACGTACAACAGTTTGATATCGGATCTCGCGGTATTTGGATTCCGCACCGCTTCTGACGGATTCTGGGTAAAAGTTTTATTGTGCCTTTCGCGGCATCCGTCCGCATTCATGTGCGCGCGTGTATACATGTGTCAGGATTTTACTGGCATGTGTATACATGGGCAGAAATGGATCTCTCATACGCTATCCGATGGTAATACATCCACCTACGAAGGGCATTAATTGAAATAGATTGCGTTAAAACATGTTTATGTGGGTGTATGTGTATATGTGTATATATATATACATAAGTATATGTATATATGCATGCATATATATATATATATATATATATATATATATATATATATATATATATATATATATATATATATATATATATATATATATATAGTTACGAACAACCCTTTAGCAACACATTATAAACAAGTAGTATCGCCTGATAATTTTGCAAACAATAACCTCTTTCCTTGGGGATTCGAACCGCCGACCACAGAAGTAACAGGTCGACGCTTAGACCACTCAGCAGCGGTCGACGGTTCGAATCCCCAAGGAAGGAAATTAACAACACTGGCAAAAAAAAAAAAACAGTAATAATAAATGCTATTATGACCTAGATTTATGTGTCTTTTCCCGTCCTGGGACACGAGAAGAGCAAGGACACTAGACCTGCAAGCTCACACCAGAAGTCTACAAAGATTTTTGTAAGAGGACAAAACTCCAACACTGGAGGCAAGATTTTCCTCCACGCTCGTTGTCTACATCGTTAACCACCAGCAGCATCTGCTCTAGATCCTCCTGATGCCTCTTCATGAAATTCTAACTAAAACCGAGAGTGAATTATAATCGAGTGAAAAGTGAAGAGTGGTCCCGTCACCCCACCATCCTGAAATCATTTAGAGCAGAGTCTGATGCCATCTTTCTCGACACCAAGTGGCTGGCGGAGAACTGTGTAAACTATAGACATTTAAACTGTAGATTTCTGGATAGTTTCCTTTTAAATGGAATTTTCCAGGCATAACTATAGGTAAGGGACTTCTGCTTTACCAAGGCAGACATAGAAACGCAAATAAATGTTATACGACCTCAATATTTCTCTGTCTGTCCTAAAAGTTTTGAGACATACAGAGATATTGAGAGTCGTATATACATTAATTTGTGTTTCCATGTCTGCCTTCGTAAAGCAGACACAAATAAATGTATAGACGACTCTCAATTTTCTCTGTCTATCCTAAAAGCTTTAAGACATACGGAGGCATTGAGAGTCGTATATACAGTGATTTGTGTTTCCATGTTTGCCCTGACAAAGCAGGAGCCACTTGCCTACAGCTACGCCTAGAATATTCCAATTACAATTACCCCATATTTTGTGTCATACGGCAGCTTACTTTCACAAGGCTCAATACGCGTTACTCTCTATACTAGCTTGATCGTGCATGTGTTTTGAGTATGTTAAAAGAATCATGTTTTACAAGAAATATACCCTTCAGTTAACACGGCACCGATTCGGTTTAAGCATGACTCCATATCCTAACAACCTCAGCGCAGTAAGATTAAAATTGATATCTATAAGGGAATAGGAAGCATTGGTTATAGTCGCCACGTAATGCAGTACATTTGACGACGTTAATATTAAATACTTCTCTCTCTCTCTCTCTCTCTCTCTCTCTCTCTCTCTCTCTCTCTCTCTCTCTCTCATCCGATTACGGTTACAAAGAGTGGCGTGTATGCTTGTGTGGAGCTATTTTTGTCATATTTTTCTCTTGGCCAGATCAATTTGAAATATGGGACTTGTGAGCAATTATATAAAATATTGATTGATCGAGTGATGGCTCATTCGAGACCCCCTTCTCGATTTAGCTATCAATCGATCAATCAATACTTCATATAATCTCTCCCAAACCCCATATTTCAAACTGATCACGACAGGAGAAAAACAAGTCAAAAATAGCTTCACACAAGCATACTTTGTAACCGTAACCGGATGAGAGAGAGAGAGAGAGAGAGAGAGAGAGAGAGAGAGAGAGAGAGAGAGAGAGAGAGAGAGAGAGAGAGAAGTACTTAACATTAACGTTGTCAAATGTACTGCATCACGTGGCGACTATAATCAATACTTCCTACTCCGGCAACAAAAGAGCAACGGTTTCTTCATTTTCAAATTTTCCCATCCCGTGATTCTCATGAAGAGGACTCCGCCTTCACCGGCACCAAGAGCCTTGTTCTATATCTTTCCTTAGATTCTAATAAAGGGAGTTTTTCATCTACCTGTCCCATGATACCACTGAGAGGAGCTTCTGCTAATGTTCTCATTAGAAATTATGGTATTTCCACATGAGATTCACTATACATAAAATAAGGTAACTGTAAAATGACACCCCATAACAGTGACTATATATATATATGTATATATATGTATGTAAATAAAGAAACAAAGAAACACACACGCACTATATATATATATATATATATATATATATATATATATATATATATATATATATATATATATACATATACATATATATATATATATATATATATATATATATATATATATATATACATATATATATATATATATATATATATATATATATATATATATATATATATATATATATATATAGATCGATGAATATAAATATAACCATACTTTAAACTGTTTTAAACACCGCCCCCCCCACTATGCACTCTGCTATCCACCTTTATCTTGCAAGCACTCACAAACCTACTGGATGCTGAGGTCCTCCCTTACCACTGCGTCATTTATGCCATCTATTAAAACCATATTTTTGCTCATATTTATTCTTAAATTCTTTCTCTTGCAAACAATTTCAGATTCTTTCACTAGTTTCTGCAGCTCCTCTTCACTCTCGCAAATCAGTTCTGCATCAACTGCAAAAATCAGCCATTCCACGCACCCTCCACCACCCATTTCCTTGTCCTAGAACTTTATTTATACATGTACTGTTCTTCAAAGAACATCCCCACATCGCCACATCCATAAAGATATTAAATGACCACAGAGACATAGCACACTCTTGTCTCAGCTCTATTTCTACACCAACCCAGTCACTCTCTAGCCAACAAATTCTAGCACATACATCAGCCATGTAAACTTTTTATTGCTCTCAGTAACTTCTCACTTATGCTATACATTCTCAACACTATCTACATTACCTCTTTATATGTTGTTCCATAAGCTTTTTCTGCTTTCATAAATGCCACATATAGTGTCTTCCCTTCACTTTCAGGATTCTCGCAGAACTGTTTAATAACAAAGATTTGATCCACACACCCTTTCCCTTGTCTGAACTCATATTGTTCTTCCCCTCTCTCATCTAAACCCACACTATTCTTGCCCTATCAATCTTCTGTCGCCCATCTTTGCTTCTCAATCAAAACTCAATAATACACCTTCCCTGGTATACTGAGCAAAACACACACAGATACACACACACATAAGTACACACATGCACGCACACGAATACACAAATATACATTTTGAATATGTATATATATATATATATATATATATATATATATATATATATATATATATATAATATACATATATACATATATATATATATATATATATATATATATATATATATATATATATATATATAAGAGAGAGAGAGAGAGAGAGAGAGAGAGAGAGAGAGAGAGAGAGAGAGAGAGAGAGAGAGAGAGAGAGTCTCCATGAGGAGAAAAAATGGGAGAGTGGAAGCAGTAATTCCTATAAGTACTTGGCAGCAGATGATGGTAGGATAAACGAAGAGGTCATTTACAGAATGCTGAAGAGACTGTTGAACCAACTCCACTATATGGGAGTGAAGCGTAGACATAAGTGAAAATGAAAGAAGGGAGAAGCTATAGAGATTAATTGTTTACGTGGTATATGCGCAATAAGAAAAAATGGAATGGGGGAAATGCGCAGATATATAGAAATAGTTTTTAAAATGGTATAGAACAGAGTTTTCGGAGATGGTCAAATTCAATAAAGTCAGAAGTAGGGAGTAATGGAGAACCTTGAACAGACTGCTTAGCTGGAGAGAAAGAGGTTTTCGAAAAGAGGGACCTCAGCATTTAGGAGGCAAGTACGTGGAAGAACAGATGAATGACACCGTGTGTGTGTGTGTGTGTGATTGTAAGGGGCTCAATGCCTTGCTGGTTCATCTCTGTGGTTATATGAAGCAGCATGTTTTTTCTGCACATTTCTTTCCTGAGTTCAAGTGTGGACACAACCCATGTTAAGGGAAAAGAATATTATATATATATATATATATATATATATATATATATATATATATATATATATATATATATATATATATATATATATATATATATATATATATATATATATATATATATATATATATATATATATATATATATATATATATATATATATATAAACTATAGTATTATACACATATGCATGTATATCTATCTATATATATATATATATATATATATATATATATATATATACGCATGCACATACATACATACACACACAGTAAATCTGTACAGGGGCACGTCTGATGTACTGAGTAGCAAGCAGCAACAACAAGAGCATGTAGTCAAAGAGCACAATGATGAGAGAGAGAGAGAGAGAGAGAGAGAGAGAGAGAGAGAGAGAGAGAGAGAGAGAGAGAGAGAATTTTCTTCACAAACCAGGAGATCTCTCCCTAGCATGTAATTAATATTTTAGGTGTAGCATGTAATTCGCCACATGCAAGGGAACTAATGAATAAACATGTAAATGAATATATTAATAATATTTTCCTTTGGACGCAGTGCATTAAACCGGAAAACCTCGACGAATATTGAAAAGGGAAACGGTTATGATGCTAACCATGGCGAGTGTAATTACACACACACACACACACACACACACACATATATATATATATATATATATATATATATATATATATATATATATATATATATATATATATATATATATATATATATATATATATATATATGTGTAATGTAATGTGTGTATGATGTATTGATGTATGTATATATATCGTATGTATGTATGTATATATGGTAAGTGCGTGTGCATGATGTATGTATGTATGTATGTATGTATGTATGTATGTATGTATGTATGCACAAAAAAACACAAACATACACACGCATAAACATATGAATTTGTATCGAAAAGTAAATAAGATTAATTGATCTTTTATATGAAAAACAATTTGCCTCCCATTTATGTTTACCAGTTCAACCTTATAGTATGCCTGAAATGATGATTATCATACGCAGATAACATTTCCACACGTGAATCATAAAAAAGAAAAAATGTTCGGTGAAAAATATTATTCTGCCATTTTTTTGCTGAGAGAAATGGACACGTCTAAAATCACAGGGATTTCTTTTAAAAAAAGATAGAAGTTTTAAAAATGTGGATTAAACTTAAAAATATCGTACCCCTTAATTAGACTCCATTTCAGGGGGAATTTCTCGATGGTTTCTTCAACTGACAATAAAACAAACATTACGAAAATCATTCCACAAAGTTCATTTTGACATGGACACAAACGTGATACCTGTTTTTCTGTGCTACATAAAATGAAATACTAGAACATTCTTGTATATATCTTAGACATCGTAATCTAAATACATATCAGTGCAACAAGGATATTGAACAACGATGCATTTCCTCAAATATCAATATAAATGCTCCCATAGAAGCCACTACTAAATCATCACCGTTAACCATCCCTGTCCTAATCCTTTCCCACCATCCTTGGCGAGGGTAATCTCATTTCCTTTTCCATGGCAACATGCCCCAATACGTCCATATTAATCCAGGAGAACATCATTAGCATCATTTCTCTCTCTCTCTCTCTTCTTCTTCTTCTTCTTTCTCTCTCTCCTCCTCTTCTTCTTCTACTGCTACTCTCTCTCTCTCTCTCTCCCCTTCTTATTATTCTTCTTTCTCTTCTTCTCCTTCATTAACATCATTTTGTCCGTAGCATCCTCGAAAACGGTGAGAAAACGAAGAGCTTAAGGGAACAAGGAGTTCATCAGTCATTTTATTTTTTATAATTTCAATAAATTGAAATTCTCGACCTTGTCTTTTTTTTCCGGGCGGAAATAACCTTTGCTACTTATCTCAGCTGCAATTTTAAATGTATCTGTACATATCTTTCACTGATTTATCTAATATTCAAATCGGTCTCTCTCTCTCTCTCTCTCTCTCTCTCTCTCTCTCTCTCTCTCTCTCTCTCTCTCTTAAATGTAACTGTATATTTCTTCACTAATTTAATTATTCAAACCCATGTTACAGCTCTCTCTCTCTCTCTCTCTCTCTCTCT
>NC_089741.1:25993991-26006491 GCF_040412425.1 Macrobrachium rosenbergii
CTGCCTCTCTCTCTCTCTCTCTCTCTCTCTCTCTCTCTCTCTCTCTCTCTCTCTCTCTCTCATTTTCCGTGACGACGGCGGACTCTTTCGCGGCACACTGGAGCACATTTCGCAAATATGCAATGATTGTTTACCGGCCTCTTGCCTTCCAAAAGGATGTGTGTGTTGAAAGAGTAAATAGGAAATTTCGCTTAACAACTTCATATTTATAGAACTAACGCAATAACAATATTGATACATGCGAATCCAATGAATAAATGAATGCTGTAAAATGCGGGAGGCAGGGGAACTGTGGGAAGAGGAGGGGGGTGGGTGGTAGGATGATAGGTTGGTACAACTGCCTCACGGCAATTTTGAGAGAGAGAGAGAGAGAGAGAGAGAGAGAGAGAGAGAGAGAGAGAGAGAGAGAGAGAGAGAGAGAGAGAAACTCGGTTTACATCTACTACTAATGAAAACAGGAGTGATATTTTTCCCTAATGATAGAGCATATGCTGTGCATGAATGAGAGAGAGAGAGAGAGAGAGAGAGAGAGAGAGAGAGAGAGAGAGAGAGAGAGAGAGAAATTCGGTTTACATCTACTACTAATGAAAACAAGAGTAACATTTCCCTAATGATAGAGCATATGCTGTTAGTCGATTTGTGCATAAAAGAAAGAGAGAGAGAGAGAGAGAGAGAGAGAGAGAGAGAGAGAGAGAGAGAGAGAGAAAGGGGGTGGGAGGGGGAATGAGGTGTAAAAAGAGAAAAGTCGTTGATCTAACAGTGCTCATTAGAAATCTTTGAGGGCTAACATCAATTACCTTTTTAGACATCTCTACCAAACGATATGGAAAGCCATTACACAAACACGGAACCAAAGCTCAATAACGACTTTTGGAAAACATGTTTGTACACCCTCTAAACGTCTCCCCCCCCAAAAAAAAAAAACATTAAGGAGGATTAGAAACTCGCAAAGCGCCTTGAAAACAAAAGACGAAGGAAAACAGAACCGAAGATGAACGGCGCTCTCAAATGCTCGACATCATTAAGACTCTTCTGGAGGACAATGACGACGATGGCAAAATAGCTTTTACCTCCAACACACCTCTTGGAAAAACTCAAAATCCCCGCCTAATTATCCCCTCTCCCTCTCCCTCCTCCTCCTCCTCCTCCTCCTCCTCCTCGATTTGCCGGTGGTTCAAAGTCCCCATGGCAACACGATCGCTTTGCTTCCAAACAGATCCTTTTCCTCCTCGCAGACCAGGATGCACTGCTTCCTTTACTTCTGCATTGATTGATTTGCCTATATCAACCTGGCGTCGGCAACGCAAAGAGTTAGGACGTTCAGCCATTTCCAGCCCCTCAATAAATGTGACTGTTTAGTCAATATTAATTTGGCGTCCGAAGACAAAGGTGTGGACATTCTGCTGTTCGCGGGGGTTCAGTGATTGCTTGATTGGTTAATATTAACCTGGCGTTACAAGAATAAGGGTAGAGATGTTATGCTCTTCCATTTCAATCAAAGTGACTTCATGTGACGAAATGAACTTTTTCTTAAAACTCGGTATAAAGCAGTGCCTGGGCAGTTAAACATGATCATGAATAAAAAATTGCAATATAGCTGTATAGCAATTTGCTTGCAGGCTATGCAAAATTCGCTAAAATGTCAATAACTGGCTGATTGATTAACATTAAGCTGTCATCACAACAACAAAGATTACTGGTGTTGGATAATCAATATCTGCTATATGCACAAAATATACAGCACTTCACCAAAACTGAAATCCCTGTAAATCTATTATCACAATCAATAGATAGATTTATGTAATAAAGCCTTATTAAGTAAATTACTCATACTTCGTATACTCCCATCTTACATACCGCTAAAACAATAAACAAATTCATAAATCTTTAAATTAAAAAAATTAAACTTCCACATATGAAGAAATCTAAAACGCACCGATGAAAGCTTTGGTTCAAACGGAAAGGAATGTGAACACAGGGGCATTAAAAGAGCAAAAATAAATACAAGAAACCTACAGCTACCTCATTCAAGGCCGATGAGAAAACATAACCCACAGAGACGGGCAAAAGGGTGTACTTGATACAGGTTCCGACCACAGATAAACTATCCGTGTTCTATAGTCTCCCCTGCAAATGGCGAACATAACTCTCGTTTTCGCCTCTTCCTGAACTTCACAGTGGAAGTTGAAGGGTAACGATCATTCTCTCTCTCTCTCTCTCTCTCTCTCTCTCTCTCTCTCTCTCTCTCTCTCTCTGTGTGTGTGTGTGTGTGTGTGTGTGTGTGTGTGTGTGTGTGTGTGTGTGTGATTATTAGTGAAAAATAATTACTGCATTTATGAAAAGAAGAAAAATTACCTTTAGTTAGTGGCCTGCCTGCCTCTCTCTCTCTCTCTCTCTCTCTCTCTCTCTCTCTCTCTCTCTCTCTCTCTCTCTCTCTCTCACACACACACACACACACACACAAATAATTATTGCACTCAGGAATTAATCTAACCTAAAAGAAGAAAGATAAATATAAAATAGGGAGGTAAATAACTAATCATTTGTCCAAAACTTGTTTTTCATTCAGAGAAAGACCACAACAAATATAAACTAGCAACGACTCCCACCCCCATCTCTCTCTCTCTCTCTCTCTCTCTCATACACACCCACACACACACACACACACACCCGACTTCCAACAGCATCTTGTCAAACTTGACTGTTCCTCAAAAAACGAAATTTTTACCGATCATGAAAGGCAAAAGGAAAATAAAAGCCATTTGCAAAATCATTTTTTCTAAAACTCTTAATCCTCTCCGGGTTAATCAAAACAAAGCCATTTTTTACTCTTCATACATTTCTGACAAATGCAAAAGATTTTTCATAACCTTAATTACTATCAGACACCTGTAAAAGAAAGGTGAATGTGACGACACTTTTTTTTCTACGCAATTCGTTTGAGACAAACTCAAAAGAAATTCATTCTTTTCATTTTAAATTTGACTGAGGTAAATGCAGAGCAAAGCAATCTTTCATTCTTTATTCATTTCGGATAAATGTAGAATATTCTCTAAATTCCAGTTATTCAATGGTTAATGTAATCACCCAAATGTGTCCACATTTGCCAAAAAATGGACCAAAAAAATTCAATTTTAGTTTTCTGTAAAAGAAAACTATTGTGCCGGTTTTGCCTGTCCGTCCGCACTTTTTCTGTCCGCCCTCAGATCTTAAAAAACTACTGAGGCTAGAGGGCTGCAAATTGGAATGTTGATCATCCACCCTCTAATCATCAAACATTCCGAATTGCAGCCCTCTGCCCTCGGTGGTTTTTATTTCATTTAAGGTTAAATGTAACCATAATCGTGCTTCTGGCAACTATAAAGGATAGGCCACCACTGGGCCGTGGTGAAAGTTTCATGGGCCGCGACTCATACAGCATTATACCGAGTCCACCGAAAGATCGATGTATTTTCGGTGGCCTTGATTATACGCTTTAGCGCCGGCAAAGAAAACTCGATTGCGCCGAAGAAACTTCGGCGCATTTTTGGCTTGTTTTCGCTTCTGACTCATTTGAAATAAATATCGAAAGTAATTTTCCATTCTTCATTCAGTATGCATAAACGAGAAAGACGGTTATGTTAACAATTAACTTCAGATAAATGATAAGGAATGCCAATTTAAAATGTTAATTTGATTTTGAAGAATATAAAAAAAAGCCATTTACCATTGATTTTTAAGTCATTTCACATGAATATAAAAGCTTTTTTTTAACTGGTTACTCATTCAAAATTAATGTAAAAAATGAAAAATAATTGTTTTACTCATAATTACTTCCTATCAACGCAAAAGAATGATATTGTTGAGATTCTTAAATCACTTCAAATAAACGTAAAAAAAAAAAATAGTTAATAATTCACTTAAGACACCTGCAAAGTAAACGTACAAAAATACTTAACAATTCACTTAAGACACTACAAAATAAATTTAAAATATAATTAATAATTCACTTAAGACACCTAATAAATTTAAAATAAAACAGTTAATAATTCACTCAAGACAACTACAAAATAAATTTAAAAATAGTTAATAATTCACTTACGACAACTACAAAATAAATTTAAAATATAGTTAATAATTCACTTATGACACTTACGAAATAAACGTAAAAAACAGTTAATAATTCACTTACGACAACTCGAAAATAAACGTACAAATAAGTTATTAATTCACTTGAAACAACTCAAAAATAAACATAAAAAGTTAATAATTAACTTAAGGCAAATATAAAATATAAAAGTAAAAAAGCAGTTATTAATTCGCTTAAGACAAATACAAAATAAAAGTTAAAAAAATAGTTAACAATTCACTTAAGACAACTACAAAAGTAAAACGTAAAAAAACAAAGTTATTGCTTCACTTGAGACAAATACAAAATAAAAGTAAAAAAAAAAAAAGTAAATCATTCACTTAAGACAGCTACAAAAGTAAATAGGATTGGAAAGCAGTGAAAATTCTAAAACCTACACTGATGGTAGTAAGTGCCAAAGAATATCCCAGAACATCTTTGTATACGAACTGAATGCCAGCGCAGTAGGTCATATTAGGGCATTCTCTGCCCCCAAAAAATCCCTATACGATAGTAAACCACAGAAATGGTTCGGAAAGCTCTACATCACAGGCACCCTAAAAAAAAAATAGTTGACGTTTTATTAGCTTCATCCTTTGTTTAACGACGCACATTGCACTTTCTACGCTCGATTCCCGTGCCAAAATGCGTTCGGTATTTATACGAGAAGTCTCCCGGTTACACTAACGAGATAGGGTACGCGGATATGCAGAGAACACTATAGCCATGCTGGGTCGAGATGAGAAGCTTAATAACCCTTGGAAAATCCAATATAAAAGTAATAAAAATTTAGCGTTTTTACTCATTCGCAGGTTTATATATATATATATATATATATATATATATATATATATATATATATATATATATATATATATATATATATATATATATATATGGTCAGGTTGACAATGGTACCTCTTTTGAATAGCGGACCCGCTCGTTTCCTGCTACATCAGAATTTCTTCAAGTTTCTTACACTTGGATCTTAAGGCTTTGTAGTGACAAGCGTATCCAAAAAAGCACGAAGAATTCGAGAAAAAGTTAAGAGGGCATTGTGGCTATTAAATTACATATATATACATATATATATATATATATATATATATATATATATATATATGTGTGTGTGTGTGTGTGTGTGTGTGTGTGTGTGTGTGTGTGTGTGTGTGTGTGTGTGTGTGTGTGTGTGTGTGTGTGTGTTATAGGGCTGATTTTTCGAGGCCTATATTATATTTAAGTCTCTGTTTTAAGAACAGAAGTTGGTATCTCGCTTTTCCCGAGATGTGCATGGTAGAGAGAGCCGACTTGCTGTGTCAGCTGATCTGTCATCTTCACATCATAAGTTATTCATTGCCCCTAACTAAATTCTAAGGTCTACTGGAATGAGATACTAGGTTACAAAACTAAAAACTTTATTGACAAAAAAAATAACGAAAATTACTTCAAAAGAATGAAACCGAATGATTCAACATAACTTTGAAAATCTTCTGATTAAGGTCCAAAACACAGACACCCAATTATTTAAGGAAATAAAGAAATATCCCATCTGTCATCCAAATCGTAAAAGGTCACTCAATACATTATAAAGGTCATTTCATATATGATTCAGTGTCACACCACTCCCTTCTTTGGAGAGGTACGTGGACAGAAAGAAAGGAATACCTGTAAGAGACAAGCGTTATATTAAAAACCAGAAAATTTAAAAAACACAAGATTTCACTGCAAAAGGGATAAAGTCTTTTTCTAGAGTCTGTAAGAAAAATCTAAAATGTTTTATGAGTTATACTCACTTCACGAAAGTCCTCTGGAACACTGACTCCACCTGTGTGCTTCCCTTTTGCACAGTTCATATGCTAATTATACCCAGAACGGATCGTATTGCCCACTCATTCTGTGAAACACTCCCATCATATGGATTTTGCAACGTACATATGAACACACTTTCGTGACACGCCTTCTGTAAAACAAGGCGTCAGGAGGTACTTGGTCACACACGTACCTGCACACTCAACCAGGGGAAAAAACGCAGTGATATTCTCTTCAAATCCGGATCTGTAACCGGATCACCTTCTAGAATGTTCTAAGCTGAAATCGCATTTCCACTCCACGTGTTTTGCCAGCAAGAGTTTTCTGCGGACATTGACTTCTTGTGGTATGCGAACGACACTCAAGCATTTTATTACATGCTGTGTTCAGTCATATGATCCCTCGAAAGGCTGATGCATTCTTTTCAAAGGTCACCTTCGTGACCAGCTACACACACACACACACACACACACACACACACACACACACATATACACATATACATATATACATATATATATATATATATATATATATATATATATATATATGTATATATATATATATATGTATATATATATATATATATATATATATATATATATATATATATATATATATATATATATATATATATATATATATATATATATAAGACTTATATATATGTATATATGTATGAGATCCTATATATACTATACCCCTTCCAGAGCCAACCCCAGCCCTCAACTCAAGTGAAAAGTTTCTTTTGGTGAAAAAGTACAAATACATAAATACAAAAGTAATTATCATCTTCCGCTAAAACTATTAAACCAAAATGTAAATCCCAAGAGGTCAACGTTTAAAAGAACAAATTTCTCCGAAGACACTAAAAACAGACAATGTCTGCCAGAAAAGGTCAGCCGAGGATAGGAGAAAATGAACCGTTTCATACAAAAGTTCTGATTCCTTCATATCACGTTCGCTTAATGCTCTCTCTCTCTCTCTCTCTCTCTCTCTCTCTCTCTCTCTCTCTCTCTCTCTCTCTCTCTCTCCACACACACACACACTAACAGCAGCTGAGAGACAGGTAAAAGAAGACCCACTCCCAAATCGGCAAGAGCACGAAAGAAAACAAGTGTCAATGGATTTGCTCTCCTCTTGGGCTATGACGAATCTGTTTATGGAACTTGAGAATTGACAGAATTCTGAGAACGCCGAACATGGCAACATCTGTAAGCATTAAGTGGAGACGATGGATGAGTTTGTCTTTAGGAAGAGGGTGGAGAGATCTCTGTCTCAAAAACATGCTTAGGAATAGTGTCTGATGTGTAGTATCAAAAACATACTTACGAATAGTGAGGAAAAGTTTCTGATGTGTAGTATCAGAGGGGGGAAGGGGTCTTGAGAATGACAGTGCATGTAGGAAAGGGGGGAGGGGGCAGAAATAAAGGTAAGTGGCAAACTACGAAGCACCCGCAAAGGACAAAGGCTCAGCTACCATTTATGAGAATGTGAGGGGAAAAGGAGTTTGAGAGGGGGAAAAACATTAATCAGGGAAAGCCTCAGAGCCTGAGAGAGAGAGAGAGAGAGAGAGAGAGAGAGAGAGAGAGAGAGAGAGAGAGAGAGAGAGAGAGAGAGAGAGTAGGCGCAAGGCAAGGGCAGTGTAATCTAGATTGATAGAGAGATTTAATTTGGTCTAAGATGAGGATTTCCAATAGGGAAGGGTTTGTCTACCTAGGGGAAAGGAGGGAGGAATACCTGCTCCAGGCTTGTAGAAGGAACATTGAATTCTCCAAAATGACTTGATAATACTTGGTAACTCGCCATTACGCCTCATCAATTTAATATACCTTACTAATACACGTTACATTCCCTTGAAGTCCAATGTTAATATTTCTAAAGGCACAGTAAATCTTTCACATTAGTATTTTTTAAATGTTATGAGAAAATTTTAGTTATGAAGATATTCAAACGAATATGCTAACCCAATTTTTATTTCGAATATCAATTCTAAATCTAAGACGATATCATTCTGCAATAATCGTAATCGGACACAAAATATCTACACATCAACAGAAAAACAAATCTTTAATTTAATCCCTGGCTACATACGCTCAAACGCACAATGATGGTGCAAAAGAAAGCTGAGAGGACAACAAGGTGGATGTCTCCAAACTAGAATAGAATAATGAATTTAGGCCAAAGGCCAAACGCTGGGACCTAAGAGGTCATTCAGCGCTGAAAGGGAAATTGAGAGTAGAAAGGGTTGGAGGGCGCAACAGGAGGAAAACCTCGCTGTTGCACTGTGCAACAATTGTTAAGAGAGGGTGGACAGCAAGATGGAAGAAAGAGAATATGAATTTCTCCAAACTACAACCACATTAATAAGCATACTGAAAGAGTATGACTTGGCTATTCAAGAAATTCTCTTTAACCTGCTCAAGAAATCTTGTGGGCAGTGGCGATTCATGCCATGGTAAGGCGTCGGGGATCTAAAAAAAAATGTGATAGGTTCGTACTGAATTGGAAAATAAATTCTTAAGCGGTCAAGAGGATTGTGGGTAACGTCTAACTGGCAATAAGAAATCCTTGATAAAGGTCTGATTATTGTCTAGCGTCTACCGCACAGCGAACAAAAACTGTACAAGTGGCACCTGACTCGAGCAAAAATTTCGAGGCATAAGTTTGAACACAGACATCAAGAGATCTTACCTCTCATGGCACTCGCTTAGACAAGATCAAGTGAAAAAATCATAAGAAGAAGCACAAATGAGTAATCAGATCATTAAATCACTGAACTGGGAGTAACAGTAACTTTTGTTTTACCTTATAGAGAAGATTAGTTATTTTGGCTAATCTGTTCGCATGTCTCTTACTTCCACTGGTCTCACTAACAATAATGGCTATGTTGTTTACATTGCTTACCTTCGCTGGTCTCATTACATATAGTGGCTATGGTGTTTTCATTGTTTACTTACACTGGTCCCACTACGTATAATGGCTACGTAGCTTTCGTTGCTTACACTGGTCTTACTATATATAATGGCTATGTTGTTTTCATTGCTTAACTTCGCTGGTCTTATTACATAGAGTAGCTATGTTGTTTTCATTGTTTACTTACACTGGTCTCACTATATATAATGCCTATGTTGTTGTCACTGCTTACTTCTGCTAGTCTCACTACATATAATGGCTATGTTATTTTCATTGCTTATCTCTACTGGTCTCACTACATATAATGGCTATGTTGTTTTCATTGCTTACCTCTACTGGTCTCACTACATATAATGGCTATGTTGTTTTCATTGCTTACCTCTACTGTTCTCACTACATATAATGGCTATGTTGTTTTCATTGCTTACCTCTACTGGTCTCACTACATATAATGGCTACATTATTTTCACTGAACTTTTCATAAAAATAAAAAATTAACCTCAGCCTTCAACCAGAGGCACTTGTTCATAATCAAACAACTTGCAAAGTTGAAATGGAAAAGGAGACAAATAAATTTGAGTAAAAGTCTCCTAAAGGGAGCCATCATAATCCTCTCTAGGCTTTGTAATGGAAGCTTATACCTGCGGCCAGTAATGGACGAGGTTCGTTGCAAAGCTTATCTTTGGTGGACATCCCAGAGTTACATCTGCAATGCACATCCTGCCATTTGTGAATTAACCATCTGTCTCTAAGTATTCTTGGCCGTACGTGATTTTGTCCCTTTATCATAACCATATTTTCACCTTTTCACACCGTTGATTTTTCATCTTTTCACCAACGACCATTTTTTCACTTCATATATCGTATGACACTTACGGGATGCTGTATGAGCAAGAGCCCGTGCTTGCATAAAGCCAGCCCGCCCCCCAAAAAAAACAACAACAATAATAACATTGTCCCTTTAATTTGAACAAATCAATTATGTTGGTCGAAGTGGTAACTCCTTCCTTTGTCAAGTACCAGGAGAATACTTATGCCCACCCAGTCGAACTGTAAACAAAATCAATGACAATACTACTAGAATGATCATCACTTGTTTAAAACCCCAAAAGAATCCTGCTGCTTTTCCCCTCGACGATTTGGAAAATCATCTTAAAATGTATTCCAAGGCATTTCAATTGGAATTCTCTTATGGAAATGTCATCGAGATGTATAGCCAGTAAAATACAATCTATTTCATCTGAAGATATTATACTAGTCTGTGGCCGTTTATATATTATTATATGTTCAGCCTTGACAGGCTTTTGCGATGCTTCTCTCGCTATGTTCATGAAATACACGAAACGGTATTACACAATATTTCGCAAGGAATTCTTTTATTTAGTCGCCATCACAAGGGAAATAACAAACTATCCGTTCAGTACAAGAGTCAGAAAAGACTAAAACGTCAAGTTTAAATTTTCATTTTCATTAAAACTTCCTATTGAATTGAAGGTTTTCCGTCGAGATTTCATTTAATGATTACTAGAACAAATAAACCTGGATCAGGATCAGTCTATCTGAGAGGCCTCCAGTAATCATCTGCACCAAAGTCATTTGAACACTAACTCACCATGAACACTCCCAGTGGCTGCCAACTCAAAACCAGCAATGGACAAACATTAAACTAGTTTCCAGCAGATGGCAGATTTTTGTTAACATTTCCCGCAGGCCCTCAATATACTGTAAGGCTCAAAATTTGTTAGTTTTCACTGGCCACTGATACATGTGTCAACAGGTTCCAACTTCTGGTGACAATTTTCTCATCACTGCTAGTTCCTAGGGAACCCTAACTCCCAAGCAATAGTTTACAGTGGTTTCTGGTTCGTACGTAGTAAGTCTAAGTAAACACAAAAAATACAATGGACACCTTCCAGTAGTCATTCTCTTAATACATAGCTACTTTCGGCTGCTGACTCCAGATCAGTAGATCACAGAGATCAATACTAACTCAGAATCAATAGTTTCTAAAATGTTCTAATGATCAGTCATTGCCAGTAATCACCAAATTAATCAATAGATTCCATTTGTTGTCTACTTTTAATCCATAGCTCGAAAAATATGCCAATTTATACCTAATCATTCTTGGTAGCTGCCTTACTGTCAAATGTTCGAAGTCGAAGTGCGACATGATCCATAATTAATAGACACTTTATCAGTGGATCCAAGTGGCTACAGAATCCTGCTTCTGCAGCCAGCTTTTAATTAGCTTGTCGAGAATTATGCACAGCCAGCAGCCCAGATCTGAAGTGGCATCGTAGCTTATTTTGTTTCCCGTATCGTACGCGATACTTTCCAAGCTTTCAATAGCCGTATATGCAGATATTTGGCTTCACTGTTTTTTAGACAATGAAAGTCCCAAGTTTTAAGAGGCGCTGTCATTCGCTAACTTTTCCCAAAAGGTACCCGGTTAACACCAAAAGAAAAAAAAAGACAAAAACTTCGTAATACAAACGGGAGAATTCCTATGCGACTGAAAAAAAAAAACTCAATTCCCGTGCTTTACAAAGGCAAACAGGAAGGAAAGTCGTCCGAACCTGACAAAAATCTGACATTTCTAACGGAAGAAAATATGGCGATATTGAACTTGGCGAGTGACATAACAATCCGCGCAGGAAAACTGAAGAGGGTGTTACCGAAGGATGGGGAAAGGATGACATGGAATCCTTCGTTTTATTCGTTTCAACTGTCGTATAATTTTCACTGCGGGTCTTTTACGTAAATATCAATTTACTTGTTGATTCCTCCGCTTCTTTTTGTTTTATTTCTTTCGCAAACACGTGGCAACAATTTATTCTGTGGAAGTTTGTATGTGCAACACAATGGCCTATATATATATATATATATATATATATATATATATATATATATATATATATATATATATATATATATATATATATATATATATATATATATATATATATATATATATATATATATATATATATATATATATATATATATATATATATATATATATATATATATATATATATATATATATATATATATATATATATATATATATATATATATATATATATATATATATATTATCACCTATATAAAATATTTTTAGTTCGTTTATTTATTTATTTTTTATTTTTTATTTTATTTTCAGGTCACGCAGTCGGTAAGATTACTGCTTGTTGGCAATTGGGTGCTGTTTGTTTGTTCGAGTGTTTCGCGGTAGTTAAGGAGGATAGTTCTAATCCAATGATTTTTTCCTTTACATGGTGACGAGGAGGCAAGGAGAGAGATTTTGGGAACCAGCATAAGTTCGCGGGGTCAGTGATCCTCTGAATGCTAAAGAGGTTGAGGATTACCTCTGAGAGGAATTCATCTGCTGAGGGTAGCAGATTCCCTAAGGATCGCCGCATTGGTGTGTTTGTAGTGTCTTCCTTTACTCACCGCCACAGCCAGCTTGTGGAGTTTTCTACACATTGCTACTGTCTCGCCCTTTCGACATTCTCCATCTGCTAATGCATGGACTTTTGACTTCCAGGTGCAGCCACGGTTTCATCGCATGCCCAGTACTACCTTCGTTCCTCAACCGGACGATTGGAACATCAGTTCATCTACGATTGACACATGACAAACTTGGGAGAGGATATATATCAGCCTA
>NC_089741.1:26008991-26021491 GCF_040412425.1 Macrobrachium rosenbergii
TCTTCTGACTGAGAGCCAGTCCTCGGTACCACCTCAAGAAGGAAGGCAGCCACTGAATTTAGATGGTCTTCTTTCAAACATATACAATAATCTGGAACTCTGCCTCATCGGATTTTATTTAATGTCTTGTTATAAACTCAATGCATGGACATATAATTCTATACATTACCATTCTATTATTGTAGAAGCATAGTCATACACCACATTATCGTTCCATATTATAATAAGCGCTCTTTACACTACGACTCTCTAAAAAGATCATTAAAGCGTGATATAATATATGCATGTATGGATATACTGTATATGTGTGTATATATATATATATATATATATATATATATATATATACACTACGATAAAAGATATTAAAGCGTGATATAATATATGCATGTATGTATACTGTATATGTGTGTATATATATATATATATATATATATATATATATATATATATATATATATATATGTATGTATATATATATATATATATATATATATATATATATATATATATATATATATATATATATATATATATATATATATATATATATATATATATATAAAATATATATATATATATATATATATATATATATATATATATATATATATATATATATATATATAAAAAATATATATATGTATGTATGTATGTATGTATATGTATATATATATATATATATATATATATATATATATATATATATATATATATATATATATATATATATATATATATAAATATATATATATATATATATATATATATATATATATATATATCAAAATGGTCCACAATGACCATAGCAGTGGACACTCCAGGTCAAGCCAGTCACTACATTTCCACGCCCCCACCCCCACCCTCCCAGCCCCACAACCACACTTCATGATGACCATCAATCTTGAGGTAGCCAAATCGTCCAATGAAACAGGACACAGTAAAGAAGGGAAAAAGACACCGCTGAGTTTAATACGACGATGTCTGACCAGTCAGGGCACTGTCGAAACAACTACGAACTGAGAAGAAGAAGAAGAAGAAGAAGAAGAAGAAGAAGAAGAAGAAGAAGAAGAAGAAGAAGAAGAAGGAGAAGAAGAAGAAGAGAGCTTTCTTCTTTGCAATAAATCTTCGACTAGAAGTTACAGCAAAGTGGCAAGTGCTCCCGGCATTTAGCTAACCTGGTTTAGCCTCGAAGTTTTCCACTTCACCTGTTAAGGATGACGATTGGCGGAGACAGGGTTTATCCAAACTTTTTGTTTTTTTTTATTTTAACCCTCTTCTTTGTGGCCAAGCGAATGGAAACAATTTCTAATAAATTCTAAAGGAAATTATTGCGGGCTCCTGGTGTATCGTAGCTACGAGATTAATCTTCGCTGTGAAGAGTTTTACGATCTGATAAGACAAAGCGCATTATTCCCCGGTTACTCCCAAACACAATTTTCTCCCGCTTACAATTCTTTTCATGTCGGGTTTAAACGAATTGGACCGCATATACATGACATTCGGGAGAATACAGTTTTATTCCGCTGACAACTCCTCGCCGTTTATTGTGCAGTTATGCTGGGAGAAGTGCATTATTATTTCCAGAATTCCTTTACTAACATCACATGTGCACAAAAATTAAGTTGTTTTGGGAATCTTTTTCTCTTGATTATGTTTGTAAGACTATAAACAGTGATATAAATAAACTCAGAAAACAGCATATTTTATGCTTAAGGACTGACACTGGCTAGTGCTTTTCGGAACTGAATGGGAAACCCCTCATTGCAACTTGATAAACTGACATATAAACCCACCCATTGACACAAACATTCACGTATACACTAGTGTACCAAAGATCTGAGCAGTATCCGTACCGTTAACAGACGGTAATAGAACAGTGGCGAGACGGAAAGTCCCGTCCTTAGGGACATTACACACCATCCCAAAGTTCCTACCACTGTGGTGAAAGAGGCACAGGCATGTCCCAGGTTGGTCGACGGCAAAAGTGCTCAGGCTATCATTGGTAGTTACGAGAAAATAATTAATATAAATATACACGCAGCCTGGTCAGCATCCGATGAGTCTTTGATATACTGTACAGAAATATTTTAATAACTGCATCCATTCCAATAATTATTTTACGGATTTTACACTAGTGATTCATTGATTGATGTGTGGTTACTAAAACTGGCGTCACAAAATTTTCCACGAAAGACTTTTGTACAAGAAAAATCATTTTTTCCTTATGATTTTACTCCATTGCATTTGCGAGTAGAGACTTTTTCCCTTTATCGCAACGAAATAAAAATTAAATATACTCAGTTCTGACTAATGCTTTCAGTTGCTATGTAATTATCCGAGACACTTGATTATTTTCTATTCCACGCTTGGTATTTACATTTACGCAAGTAACTGTCAGTTCTTCAGTCCTAACATATACAAAACATGATGTCACAGCTCATTAACAAGTATTTGATATTTGCACACACACACACACACACATATATATATATATATTAATATATATATATATATATATATATATATATATATATATATATATATATATATATATATATATATATATATATATATATATATATATATATATATATATACATACATATATATGAATACACAATGCATACATACATACATATATACATATATATATATATACATATATATATATATATATATATATATATATATATATATATATATATATATATATATATATATATATATATATATATATATATATATATATATATATATATATATATATATATATATATAAATATATATATACATACATATGTATATCTCTATACAGCAACCGCGCGCATCCGTACCATCAGTAAACTGTTGCATGATCACAATAACACAACCAGGCAGTAACTTTATTGCTCCATATATCACTGAAGTGTAATTAATGGTTCAATTTGTTCGTCTCCAGATGTTTGTACTCACATTTACTACTCAATTGCAAGTGACAATTCAATTTGCAGTCGCTGCAGAATTAACGGTTTACGATTACGACGACTCCGGCGTTGCCATTCTCAGCTGTTTGAATGCAGAGTTTTAAACGCTTCTTAATTTGTGCTTTTGTATGCAACACAGTTTGTTGCTTTCAGGACCTTTGCGGCTGTTTGTTCTTGTGTCTTTCACTTGCCTGAACGCGCTTCAAGCTTAATTGTCTATGATAATAATAATAATAATAATAATAATAATAATAATAATAATAATAATAATAATAATAATAATAATAATAATACCTTCAAGACCTGTGTGTTGTATGTACTTGTGTCTTCAAGCTTAACTGTCTATGATAATAATAATAATAATAATAATAATAATAATAATAATAATAATAATAATAATAATAATAATAATAAAATACTCATAGTAGCATGAGTCTTAAAATGGAGAAGCAAATCCACAGTTGTGTATATGTATACATATATTTAAAGGTAACTCAATGTAGATAGCTTTCGGGAACTTGTTCGGTTCCCGAAAGCTATCTATATTGATTTATCTTTGAATATATGTACATATGCATAACTGTGGATTTGCTTCTCCAATAATAATAATAATAATAATAATAATAATAATAATAATAATAATAATAATAATAATAATAATAATAATAATAATAATAATAATACCTTCAAGACCTGTGTTGTTGTTTGTACTTGTTTCTTTCATTTGCCTAAACATGCATCAAGATTAACTGTCTATAATAATAATAATAATAATAATACCTCCAAGATCTGCGTTGTTGTCTGTATTTATCTCTTTAAATTGCCTGAACGTGCTTCATGCTTAACTAATAATAATAATAATAATAATAATAATAATAATAATACCTTCAGGACCCGTGTTGGTGTTGGTACTTATCTCTTTACTTGCCTGAACATGCTTCAGGCTTAACTGTCTATAATAATAATAATAATAATAATAATAATAATAATAATAATAATAATAATAATAAATAATAATAATACCTTCAAGGCCTGTGTTGCTGTTTGTACTTATCTCTTTCACTTTCCTGAACATGCTTCAAGCTTAACTGTCTATGGTATTAATAATAATAATAATAATAATAATAATAATAATAATAATAATAATAATAATAATAATAATAATAATAATAATAATAATAAGAATAATAACATTAAACTTCAATCTAACGCATGGCCATCTAGAAATGAAAAATGCAGATACGATGCACAAAACAACATGCATTCGCAAGATGACAAAACAATAGAGAAACAATATCAAAAATATATATATATGTAAAGTATAAACCGGAATATAATCAATGGTGGCTTAGGCCTTAACTAAAGTTAGAAAATATAAATCACAGTATTGAAGATAAGACACTATAACACTAAAGGCACCTGCAGTTAGAAAGGTTATCAAGCCGGAGAGACTGTGGCCGTTAAAAAGTAAGTTTGCAATTTATCAAATAAAAGGGTTTAAAGCAATCTACTAGTAATACCTGTCATCACTTTCATTTGTTAATTTCTAAGCCCCTGTTTCCTACTCGAATATTTAATGTGAATATTTATATTTTAAACTCCTTTTTTCTTACTTGAATATTTAATATGAATATTTAATGTTTATTTCGTGACAAAATGGGAGTCAAACTTATCCACAAACAATTTTTGAAATCAAACTTGTCCACAAATAGTTTTGAAACCAACCTTGTCCACAACAATTTTGGAACCAACCTTGTCCACAAACAATTTTTGAAACCAACCTTGTCCTCAAACAATTTTTGAAACCAACCTTGTCCACAAACAATTTTTGAAACCAACCTTGTCCACAAACAATTTTTGAAACCAACCTTGTCCACAAACAATTTTCGAAACCAACTTTGTCCACAAAATTTTTGAAACCAACCTTGTCCACAAACAATTTTTGAAACCAACCTTGTCCACAAACAATTTTTGAAAACCAAGCCAATTTCGGAAATCAGTTACATAGAAGCCTCTTCTAGCTTTTGTAATTCGAAAACCAAGCAAGGAAATTCGAAAACTAAGTAAGGCAATTCGAAAACTAAGCAAGGCAATTCAATAACCAAGCGAGGAAATTCGAAAACAAAGCAAGGCAATTCGAAAACCAGACGGGGAAGTTCGAAAACTAAGCAAGGCAATTCGAAAACAAAGCAAGGCAATTCGAAAACTAAGCAAGGCAATTCGAAAACAAAGCAAGGCAATTCGAAAACTAAGCAAGGCAATTCGAAAACAAAGCAAGGCAATTCGAAAACTAAGCAAGGCAATTCGAAAACAAAGCAAGGCAATTCGAAAACTAAGCAAGGCAATACGATAACCAAGCGAGGAAATTCGAAAACCAAGCGAGGAAATTCGAAACCCAAGAAAGGCAATTCGCAAATCAAGCAAGGAAATTCGAGAACTAAGCAAGGCAATTCGATAACCAAGCGAGGAAATTCGAAAACCAAGAAAGGCAATTCGCAAATCAAGCAAGGAAATTCGAGAACTAAGCCAGGCAATTCGATAACCAAGCGAGGAAATTCGAAAACCAAGAGAGGAAATTCGAAAACCAAGAAAGGCAATTCGCAAATCAAGCAAGGAAATTCGAGAACTAAGCAAGGCAATTCGATAACCAAGCAAGGCAATTCGGAAACCAAGCAAGGCAATTCGTAAAACTAAGCAAGCAAGAGCATGGAGGACTTCGCTCCTACCTTTCCGCCCCCATTTACCTTTACGCAGATGAGAGAGAGAGAGAGAGAGAGAGAGAGAGAGAGAGAGAGAGAGAGAGAGAGAGAGAGAAACCTTCCTTTGAGCCGTGGCCGAAACCGCTAAACCCGGCTGACAAAACGCCGTAAATAGAGCCGAAATGCTTTGTGTCCAGCCGAGAAGAAGAAATAATGATAATAATAATAATCAAACGGCGAGAGTCATCGTCCAGGGTCTTGAGAGGTGCCGGAACTGGCGATCATGGATCAAACGGCAGCGGAGAGCAGAGAATGCCATGTTTATGGGAGTTTGTCCCTCCGGCGGAGGCGATCGGTAGGCGGATGACCACACGTCCGTTCTTTGCAGACATTTTCGCGTACGTTCCTCTCTCTCTCTCTCTCTCTCTCTCTCTCTCTCTCTCTCTCTCTCGCTCTCCCAAGCAATTTTAAATTAAATATAACAATTAGTGTGGTCATCTGTTACTCTCTCAAAATCACCTTTGTACATGAAAAGAACATTCTCTCTCTCTCTCTCTCTCTCTCTCTCTCTCTCTCTCTCTCTCCCAAAGCAAACTTAAGTTGAATACAACACTTAGTATGGTCATCTGTTACTCTCTCAAAATCACCTTGGCAAATATAAAGAACCTAGAATCTCTCTCTCTCTCTCTCTCTCTCTCTCTCTCAATATTAACTCTGGCATAGAAAAAGACCTACTGTCTCTCTCTCTCTCTCTCTCTCTCTCTCTCTCTCTCTCTCTCTCTCTGAGCTTTTCGTTGGGCGAGTCGGCAGAGCTGCGAACTGACACTCGCCAGGCCCGAGTTCGAGTCTCCGGCCGGCTGATGAAGAGTTAGAGGAATTTATTTCTGGTGATAGAAATTCATTTCTCGCTATAATGTGGTTCGGATTCTACAATAAGCTGTAGGTCCCGTTGCTAAGTAACCAATTGGTTCTTAGCCACGTAAAATAAGTCTAATCCTTTGGGCCAGCCCTAGGAGAGCTGTTAATCAGCTCAGTTGTCTGGTTAAACTAAGGTACACTTTTTTTCTCTCACTCTCTCAATAACAGCTTTAGCAAACAGAAAAAAGAGCTAGTGCGTCTCTCTCTCTCTCTCTCTCTCTCTCTCTCTCTCTCTCTCTCTCTCTCTCTCTCTCTCTCTCTCTCAATACTAGCTTTAGCAAATAGAAAAAAAACCTAGTGCGTCTCTCTCTCTCTCTCTCTCTCTCTCTCTCTCTCTCTCTCTCAATACTAGCTTTAGCAAATAGAAAAAAACCTAGTGCGTCTCTCTCTCTCTCTCTCTCTCTCTCTCTCTCTCTCTCTCTCTCTCTCTCTATGATAGCTTTAGCAAACAGAAAAAAAGACCTAGTGCTCTCTCTCTCTCTCTCTCTCTCTCTCTCTCTCTCTCTCTCTCTCTCTCTCTCTCTCTCTCTCTCCCCAGTCTTCCCTCAACTCCAAAATAAAGACTTAGGCATTTAAAGTCCAATCGACCAAACAAGTCCATCTGAGGGTTTCTGGTTCGGCAGGACAGCGAATAGAAGAACCTACGGTTGGCTGAAGTTGCACGGGCTAGTGGACACAGTAATTTAGTTTTCTTTCTTTCAATACGAACTGAACTTCAACTTTTATTATGACATAAAATTCAGCCGAAAAACTGTATGGGAGTGTTCTGCAATGTACTGATATGTACGCACAAAGATACACACATACACACATTTATTTATATATATGTATATTATATGACTGTATGACATACACACACCCACACTATATGTACATAATACATATACACATACACATACACACACACACACACACACACACACACACACACATATATATATATATATATATATATATATATATATATATATATATATATATATATATATATATATATATATATATATATATATATATATATATATATATATATATATATATATATATATATATATATATATATATATATATATACACACAGTTCAGTAGCCTTGCAATCAGTAGCTTGGGTTCGACTAGAGTACAGTACATGTAGTACAGTAACAGCAGAAGAATTCAGTGTAATAATAATAATAATAATAATAATAATAATAATAATAATAATAATAATAATAATAATAATAATAATAATAATAACATAAATCAACCTTCACAAATTGTCATAACAGGTAGCTCTCACATTCTCTCCAGAGAAGTGACCTCAGAGGTCTATTTCATTTAAAACCAACGGATTATATTTCCGTTTCGGGTATCTCTCCCTTCCCAACGGCACATGCTCTCCTTCACTGAATTTAGGCCAAAGGCCAAGCGCTGGACCTATGAGGTTATTCAGCGCTGAAACGGAAATTGGCAGTAAAAAGGTTTTAAAGATGCACTGTTAAAAAATTGTTTGGAGAGAGTGGAGAGGAAGGTGAAAGAAAGAGAATATGAATGGAGGTACAGTAAAAGGAACGAAAGGGGTCGCCGCTAGGGGCCGAAGGGACGCTGCAAAGAGCATTAATAATGCCTATGGTGAACCCACGGCACTACCCCCTACCGGGTTGCTCGTATGTAGAGACAATGGTTTCTGTTTCACAATGGACTCTGCCTCGGACTGGAAACGACTCTCAAGACTGTCAATATTTGTTCCAAAGTGAAGAGGTCTATGGCTTTAATTTTTTTATCAAGCACGGTGATGTAATGTAGAGAGAGAGAGAGAGAGAGAGCTCTGATAAGATGGCACTGCAGAGGTTGGTTATCTCAGCAATCATTGTACTATAGAGGAACCTATAAATCAGGACCAAACACGCTGGTGACTGGTACAGTACATGTACATACGCTACTGGGGTCTAAGCGATGACAGCCGATCGAGACTACAAAATCTACCCCAAAGCCTTCAAAAAGAAGGCATCGTGCTTACCCCATACAAATGGGAAAAAAGCACGTTAAAAGAAGAAGAAGACGACTTTACCCCTATACCCTTGGGAGGAAAAATGGTGTATCAAAGCTAGCGATGGAACCATGTAGGGGTCACAAGAAATAATTCCTTTCTCAATTATATTTTTGCAAATTTCTACCTCGCGCATCTATGCCGAGTTGTGCATCTTCTAGTGCTGATCTCCTCCATTTCCCACGCAGTTAGGAACTGATAGACAAATTCTGCTTCCAGAGTGACTGTGTACTCTGAGTATAACTATGCGTGAAGGAATGACTGACATAGGAAGAGGTAGCAGAGTTTACAGGCATTCCTGTCTGACATTCGTCGCCTTCAGGGCTAATGTGAGGAATTGGATACTGTCATTCTTCTCCACAGCAGTTTTTATTTAGCAGTTTGTTTTTTATTTGTATTATCCACCTTACTTAACATTCTTTTTCGTGTGGGCTTGAAGAACTCTGCTTTTTCAACTAAGGTTGCAGCTTCGTGAAATCTACTTTTCTCAGAAACGAGAGGATTCTACACTGGGATTATCACATCTCCCAAATTATAACTAACAAAAAACAAGTCTTTGTATCCCATGCTGTGTGTTAATTTAGCATTCTTATTCCGCTATTGACGATTAACGCTCAAAAGACAATTTATTAAAAGTTCAGTATCTCTCTGCATTTATTAATATAATGTAAGTTCAGTATCTCTCTGCATTTATTAATATAATGTAAAGTCGTGTACTGAGTAATGCCTACGAATTCACAGCTTTACATATTTTTTCATACCATGAATTTCATCACACAGAGAGAGAGAGAGAGAGAGAGAGAGAGAGAGAGAGAGAGAGAGAGAGAGAGAGAGAGAGAGAGAGAGAGAAGCAAAAAAAAAATAATAATAAAAGAAAAATTCAGCCCTTTCACCTCATGCAATTTTAAATGCGAGACTCGAGACTAAGATCCCTCACTAAAAGCCTTACCGAGCGAAACAGAATACCGAAATCAGCAAGTAAACAAAATGAATTTAAAATGAACTGTATAGTAAACAAATCCCCAGGTAAGCACGAGCTCGCCTGCGCGCTCCTACTACTCCCGTCCTGTAACGGGCAGAAAAATGGCACTCTGCTCCAGAATCCGAAAGACTGACTGTTATATTCTTGCGACGCAGTTGTTGAAAACCTATCAAGTGGAAAAGTACCTGCGTGATAAATGCAGTGTGGAAGTGGACGAAATGGCATCTCACACGTCATTCTAATTACACTGAGAGTGAGTTGTGCAGATATGGTAAATAAAAGCACAATATTACGAAAATGTTGACTTACTTCCAAAACAATAAAGCACCTTAATTACACTGAGTGCGTTATGGATATACAGTAAAAAAAAAAAAAATTACGAAAATATTGACTTTCTTCAAAATCAACAAGGCACTGTGATTACACCGAGAGTGAGTTATGGATATATAGTAAAAAAAAAAATAATGTTACGAAAATACTTTCCTCAAATATAATAAGACTTTGGTGTTTTTGAAAGACAGAGTTGTTAAATAATGTTAGAAATATCTTAATGACAGGAAATCTTTATGAAATACCTTTTGATATACAGTAAAAAGGAAAAAAATATGAAAATACTGTCATTCCTCAAAAACAATAAGGCTTTGGTGTTTTTGAAAGACAGAATCGTTAAGTACTGTTGAGAAATATTTTATTGATAAATATTTCAAGAAATACTTTTACCTCATCGGCGAAAATAAAAGCAACTTGAAATAGAGAACGTAAAAATATAAAGCACAGGAAATGAACGCATCATGTACAGTCATTAAGGAATTACCCTACTAGCATTTAGGGATCAGAGAGGCCAATAAAATAAATAAATAAACGTACAAATAAATATACAAATAAATCAGTTTTGTAACTGTGAGTGCATAGACATTTAAAAAACGAAGCAACCATTTACCTTATTTTCGATTTCTACAGCCATTACATATAAAATATAAATAAACGAAGCACTAAGCAATGAACGTAACATGATATACCTTTAAACCTTCAGTTTAATGGAAAGACTAAATATTTTTCGGTACGGGAATCTAACAGGCCGCTCCAAACGAAAGGAAAAAAGAAACATAATCTACTCCGCTTAAACGAGAGTCGGAGAACACCCCTGAAGTATGCGGAAATGTTTTCCGAGGGATCTGAATGACAGCGTTCGAAGTTCAGGAATGGCTTCGTCGTTGATGGCGGATTTTCGGCGACTGTTTTCACTCCCGAATACTTCCCGAGTAATGCGCAGTCAAAGTTCAACTTAAAAACGAAGGTCTGCATTATCAGTATGCTATGGAATGGAATGGAACACAGAATTAAGGCCAAAGGCCTAGCGCTGGGACCTATGGGGTCATTCAGCGCTTTGAAGGAAACTGAAGTGAAGGAAAGGTCTGGAAGGTGTAACAGGAGGAAAACCTCGCAGTTGCACTTTGAAATAATTGTTAAGAGAGGGTGGAAAGCAAGACGGAAGAAAGAGAATATGAATGGAGGTACAGCAAAAGGAACGAAAGGGGTTGCAGCTAGGGGCCGAAGGGACGCTGCAAAGAACCTTTAGTAATGGCTACTGTGCACGCTACAAGGTGCAGTGACGGCACTAACCCCCTACGGGGATAATAGATCTAACATCCTTAAACCTTTTCAAATTCAATAATAGTGAGATTTGAATTGTAAAGACTCTTTAGCAATATAACATTCACGTTTCCTAAGAATCTTCATAAATACCGTAAATAATCATACATTTAAATTCCGAAGACTATCAATACCGTTAATAACCGACACCTTAAATAAACCGTGAATTTTAATATCTGAACATTATTCAGCACCACGGTAAATAACAGTATGGTTTTATTGATAGGCGATTCATCAATGCCACAGTGAAACAATTTTTCCTGACAAGATAGATAAACCTGATAGACACTAAATATTAAGTATGTAAAGCTGATATGATAAAGGAGTAAGCCTTCGACTTTATTATAAAATCACGCCATAGAAAATGGGAGTATCGACATCGACGACTAAAGAAAACGGATTTTCAAAAGTTGAAAACATCGAGCGCTAACATTAACAAGGATCTTTTGAGAGAATAAGGTTTAATATCCAATGCATGGGTAAAGAAAAAAAAAGGGGGGGTTATATCTGGGGAAAAACTGGGAAATATTGGAATATACAATGGATAGAAATAAAAAATACGAGATGAAAAAACCTGAAGAAAAAAATCAGTATTTCAGGAAGATTTCATTATTCAGTTTGAAAATTGTAATCTGTTCATGAAGGAAACTTGTCGGTAAATTTCAGAGAATGCGGTCAAAGGATTATCCTACGGTGTTGGAATACTGGACCGGGGTTATGTAGACTCTTAGGAAAAATTATGTTCTGCTTTGCGTTACATTTTTTCTTCTACCAATTTGGAGCTAAAATAATTTTACACTTCTTTTCTCCTCCTCCTCCTCATCCTCCTCCTCCTCCTCCTCCTCCTCCTCCTCCTACTGTTACTACAACAACAACAACAGCAACAACAACAACTACTACTACTACTACTACTACTACTACTACTACCACTACTACTACTACTACTACTACTACTACTACTAATAATAATAATAATAATAATAATAATAATAATTTCCTTTTCGTTCTGCTGCTTCCACAGTTCTTCTTCCTCCTCCTCCTCCTCCTCCTCCTCTTCTTCTTCTTCTTCTTCTTCTTCTTCTTCTTCTTCTTCTTCTTCTTCTTCTTATTCACCAACTACTACTACTACTACAACTAATAATAATAATAATAATAATAAGAATAATAATATCCTTTTTGTTCTCCTCTTCCTCCTCCTCCTCCTCCTCCTCCTCCTATTAATAATGACACTGAAGTTCCTCCTGCGCAGAAAT
>NC_089741.1:26023991-26071491 GCF_040412425.1 Macrobrachium rosenbergii
GGTTACAGTTACCCACACAAAGGGGGGGAAATGCATGTTGGCTAGGCGTATGTAATATTGATATATGTCAATAGGTCTGCATGCCAAAGGTTACACTTCCTTATCATTCACCTTATATAACAAGGACTGTATCCTGTATTAAAATGCAAAAGATTTCATAATGTGTCAATAATGAAAACCTTTTCAACAACAAAAATCACTTACTATAAGAACTCTCGAATATTTGCCTTGATATGAGGTCATGGAAAAGTCTTCCATAGCTCCAAAATGCCCCACCCATTAATACCCTAATGTTGTTCCTCCTCTTGCATTAATAAATTATCTATTTATATATTTAATTTTTTTTCTTTTTTAATAAGTGGGATCTCTCCTTTCTGTATTTCCCTTTACTTCCTCTTACTTCTCCCTAATAAACTCCAAATATTCTTTGGATGCTTGAATTTCAAGTAAATGGGCCCTGTGGTCTTGTTCCATATGAATAGGTTTCATCTACTGAATAATAATAATAATAATAATAATAATAATAATAATAATAATAATAATAATAATAATATCTATGGGGCCATTAGTAATCCATCGAAAATTGTTCCATTCGTTTATAGCATTTTTCTATAAATTTCTTCATCATGTATTCTCGAGCAAGGAACCATCACCCCCGTTAATCTCCCACTACTAATTAACAAACAGCTTCATACACTATAAGCCCTTCGTTGGCTGAGTCGGCTGAGCTTCAGACTGTCACTCGATGGGCCGGAGTTCGATTCCCCGGCCGGCTGATGAAGAGTTAGAGGAATTTATTTCTGTTGATAGAAATTCATTTCTCGCTATAATGTGGTTCGGATTCCACAATAAGCTGTAGGTCCCGTTGCTAAGTAACCAGTTGGTTCTTAGCCACGTAAAATAAGTCTAATCCTTCGGGCCAGCCCTAGGAGAGCTGTTAATCAGCTCAGTGGTCTGGTGAAACTAGGGTATACTTAACTTTTTTTTCATACACTTATGGAGAAGACTCACCAGCAACACGTCAAGCACTCACAAACAGTGGCATTCACCTCTATCTCCCATGAGCACTGGCACTTAGCGGGAATTGGAGTCCTTCATTTCCTATATTTCTTTCGTGTTATTAACCCTCTTCCTTCCTCGTGCATCCTTATCGCCACATTTCTCTAACAACCCATTTCTTTTACCTTGCATATTACCAATCACCGTTCATTTTTCTTCCTTTCCATTTACCATCTTAACCTCAGTTTTGCTCATATTTATTACTCAGACTTTTTTTTCCCCTAGCAAACATTTTAAGATTCTTTCAACAGGTCCGGCATTTTCTTTTCATTGTCTACGGTTACTACTGACCTCGCTCCTTATCCCGTAAGTTTAGACCTGCAGCTATACTCTACTTTCCTAGACTTCGTAATAATGAACCTTTTCTCTCGAACCTATCGAACTTAGCCATGTTTACGAATACACGCACATACTATATATATATATATATATATATATATATATATATATATATATATATATATATATATATATATATATATATATATATATATATATATATATATACATATATATATATATATATATATATATACACATATATATAAATATTATATATATCTATATGTGTATGTATATATATATATATATATAAATATGTAAATATATAAATATAAATATATATATATATATATATATATATATATATATATATATATATATATATATATAAATATATAAATATGTGTGTGTGTGTGTATAAATATATACATATATATATATATATGTAATCATGGCACAGATTTCCTTTACAGCCAAATTATATGTAAGCTCAGGATACAGATCTACAAAAAAAAAAAAAAACGCCCAAATTAACAAACCCAGGTTAGTGTGTATGAGCCACCCCTTCTCCACAACGTAACGAAACAGGAGAAGAGAGAGAGAGAGAGAGAAGAAAATCAATGCCGAAGCCTCCTTCATAGACAAAGTATCAAGAGGTAATAGTTCCACCTATCCTACGCAACTTTAAAGCGCAGATTAATAAGTAATTCGCTCGACCAAATGGAAAATACCTTTTTGAATTCCCAACGGTTAATGATAAAAATTGCACGGGATGATTCAATTATCAAATACAAAAAAGCCACGCTCACAAAAAGCGTAACTAAATAAAACGGGTGCAAAAACACAAATTAACTTGGAAAACAGAGCAAATAAATGTCCACTGTACCGATAAATCCGTCAATCAAAAAAAAAAAAATGACAATTTACGAATGCAATCGTCCTCCCTCTTAGCATCCCAAGAACATCATTTCACAGACGCCGTGCGAAAAACAGACAAAACAGACATCGTTAAGATAATGTTACGAAAATGAAGCACGGAAAATGAGAGACAGTTACGCGGCCTGTAACATAACTGTTATCTAAATAGCGCTGGATAAATATCGAAAAACTCTACCTAGAAGACATTACAGTTGCCAAGACTCTGTTTTGCCAAGGTTCGGCTTAGCAGAGATCCAGTTTGGCCAAGATTAGGTCTTGTTATGCGCGGAGGAGAAAACATGCAGGGTTATGGGTACGCGTGTGTGTGTGTATGTATGTGTGTGTGTGTGTGTGTATATATATATATATATATATATATATATATATATATATATATATATATACATATATATATATATATATATATATATATATATATATATATATATATATATTTATCTATGCACCCAAACTGCACTAGGGCGTGTTCACCCTTCAGTCCTTCACAAAGTACTGATTAGGGCGGGGAGTCCCCGAAAGGTAACCCTCGATGTTTGCATTCGCGATGCCCCTCAGAACAAACTGAAGACCAATTTATCGTTTATTAAATGATATGAGTAATTCTGATTTTTTTGCAACAAAGTCCTTCGAGTGAGTCACAGCAATTGCTCTGAAATGCAAACAACTCCCGTATTTCATTATCGATTAGAGGCATTATTTCGTAAATGAACAGTCTTCATACGCAAGGATTCATTTTCAATTTCAGCATCAGAAAATGCGAGTGACACAATAGACATGTTTCCTTCTCTGATCAACATTTTTCTACTTGCCCCATTGCAACTACATTAAAATTACGGCAAACGTTATTGCTGTTAGTTCAATGCGCTTGGCAAGGCTTAACACACCGTAATAATTGGTTCGTAATACATACGAATACTTCAAGTGAAAATACTCGAAGCAGTTTATGAGCATGAGTAATCAATTCAAATTGGTGTCAATTACAATTTGTCATAAGCCTTCTCAACGTGTTCATTCCTTTTCTCTGTGGAGAGGAAATAAATTGACCGGCCTTCGCCATTAAGACCGATATTGATTGACTGATACATCAGATATAATTTATTGATATATCGTAAACAATTTACTAATACATCAGAAACAATTTATTGATACATCGTAAACAATTTACTGATACGTCAGAAACAATTTACTGATACATCGTAAACAGTTTACTGATACATCAGAAACGATTTGTTGTTGCATAGAAACAACTACTGATACTTCAGAAGCAATTTATTGATGCATCAGAAACAATTACTGATACTTCAAAAACAATTTACTGATGCATCAAAAACAATTTGCTGATACATCAGAAACAATTTAGGTACATCAGAAACAATTTATTGATAAATCAGAAACAATTTACTGATACAGCGAAAACAATTTACCGATACTCCAGAAACAATTTATAGATACGTCAGAAACAATTTACTGATACATCAGAAACAATTTATTGGTACATCAGAAACAATTTACTGATACATCAGAAACAATTTATTGGTACATCAGAAACAATTTACTGATACATCAGAAACAATTACTCCGACCTTGTTAGCCAGTTTGATGCAGGCCAACCAAACTTATGTAGCCCACAGGTACACTACCATTCGGGGAAGAAGAGGTGGATGTAGCGTTATTCAAATAAAAAATAAACATTAGGGAATTTCAACGCCAAAGGTATCCGGGCAATTCAATATGTTGTCCAAGGAATTAAGAAGATGTGAAACTTTAATTTATTGGTTTTTAAGAACACGAAACATATATGTGAGAGATAACTGCTCAAGGGAAAAGCGGGCAATAGCTTTTAAATAAAAGGAACCAGTTTGATGGAAGAAATGAGGCATATAAGCGGACTTCCAAAAATAAAACACTGATAGTGATGTCAAGTATCACAACCAACACCATCATCCTCATCATCATCATCACCATTACTATGAGTAAGAAAAACAAGTAAGACATGCGCCGAAGTTTCTTCGGCGCAATCGAGCTTTCTGTACAGCCGCTACAGCGTATAATCAAGGCCACCAAAAATAGATCTATCTTTCGGTGGTCTCGGTATAATGCTGTATGAACCGCGGCTCATGAAACTTTAACCACGGCCCGGTGGTGGCCTGGCCTATATCGTTACCAGAAGCACGATAATGGCTAACTTCAACCTTAAATGAAATAAAAACTACTGAGGCTAGAGGGCTGCAATTTGGTATGTTTGATGACTAGACGGTGGATGATCAACATACCAATTTGCAGCCCTCTAGCCTCGGTGGTTTTAAGACCTGAGGGCAGACAGAAAAAAGTGCAGACAATAAAGTGCGGACGGACAGCCAAAGCCGGCACAATAGTTTTATTTTATAGAACTCTAAAAAATAGAATTTACTAGGGATACATTAGCAGCAAAACTCTCAGAGATGGTGAGAGGTCTATGGCATAAGTGGAGTTTCTTGTAAATAAATATCCGTGACAAAAAATAAATTTATAACTAAGTAATAAGTAAAATCAAAGATATTTTGGCCAGATTATAAAAAAAAAATTTAAATAAATTCTATTGAGACAAAAACAAGGGGAACATCTTAAAGCAAAACAAGTTTTTTTTTTTAAATATGAAATACCTAATTAGTTTCTTTATAGGAAAGGGAAGAGAAAACTTCATCCGACTGATATATTAGTATTATTATTATTATTATTATTATTATTATTATTAATATTATTATTATTATTATTATTATTATTATTATTATTATTATTATTATTATTATTAACAATCACATATTTCTAGGGAAGAAGCTGGAAAATCATTTGTTTGAGTTACGAGCATAAAGAGAACACCCGGTTCGTCCGTGAAAAACGAAAACATTAATATCGAATTAATATCTAAATACAAATAAAACGAAGATATAATTAATGACCAAAATATAATAAAAACAAGGACACTATAAAGTATTTTTACCGTTATATTCTAAGATACTGACTATCAAATCGAAATAAATGCTGGTTACAAGAGAATACCCAGATGAAGAACAAGAGAATACTAAAAAGACTCGGAAATAAAAGACATAATGACCAATAATTGGTTAGCAGTCACTTAGTGATAACTGACGATCTATATATATATATATATATATATATATATATATATATATATATATATATATATATATATATATATATATATATATATATATATATATATATATATATATATATATATATATATATATATATATATATATATATATATATATATGTATATATATATATATATATGTATTATACATTATTTATATTATTTAATAATTAAATATATATATATATATATATATATATATATATATATATATATATATATATATATATGAAAATTACAAAAAACTATTAAAAACCATCCAATTAATAATGATAAAATTTTATGCAAATTACAGTGTCATGAAAAAACATTCAGTCTAGGGAAATCCAAAACATCGCTTGTGTGCTGATGCCACAGTTTAATAATGACAATAATTATAACAGTATTTGTATTAGTCGCAGTAGTAGTGGCAGTAGCAGAAGTAGTAGTAGAAGTAGGAGTAGCAGCAATGGTAACAGTAGTAGTAACGATAACGATAAAATGTTTAGCAGACCTAGTAGCTGCATGAATACCACCAACATATATTAACAATAATGATACCAACATATTAACAATAATGATACAAATACGAAGAACAATTAGAAAGCAACTAAACTAACTAGAAACACCCCTACAAAAAAAAAATAAAATAAAAAACTGTCTCTCTAATGCGAGTACGGCAGAAGCAAATAACGACACCACACAGCGTTCATGGGGAGAAACCTCTCCTGTCTCCTCTTGGCCATGAGCCGAGCGCAAACAGAGTAGAGAGCGAGGGGAGGAAAGGGTTGCATTGGACACTCTAGAATATATGATTGGCAGGTAAACAATGCGCACGTCATTACAATCTATCCCATGCCAAAGTACATATTAGCCCTGCGGGGTGGGAGGGGGAGGCCCCAGCGAAGGGGAGTGGAGTGTATTTCCAAGACAAAATCCACTATTGCCCTCCTGCATATTTTATGGGGCGCGATGAATTCTTCAGCGGGGGTCAATAATCATCAAACGGCTGGTTGGTGTGTGTGTGTGTGTGTGTGTGTGTGTGTGTGTGTATACGCGCGCGCGCGCTACGAAATAAATGCAATGTCTTCTTCGTCATGAAATGTATTTTGGGGTTCCACTTCATGTGAATCTCAATTTTATTGGTCATTAAGTTCTCTCTCTCTCTCTCTCTCTCTCTCTCTCTCTCTCTCTCTCTCTCTCTCTCTCTCTCTCTCTCTCTCTTAGAACGTACATTCAATATATCTGGGGACTGCAATTAGACTTGGGTGTGAATTTCTTTTGAATTTCCGTTCTCGTTTTGTGTGGTTAATAAGGTTATTGACACCAGTTCCTTGTTTTCAGCAATGAGGCTTGAAGACTCAAAACTATACCTATCTATCTATCTATATATATATATACAATATATGTATATATATATATATATATATATATATATATATATATATATATATATATATGTGTGTGTGTGTGTGTATACACAATATATATATATATATATATATATATATATATATATATATATATATATATATATATATATATATATATATATATATGACAAATTCTAGAAGCAACACAAGAACACATCAAAAGTTATTTCATGACCCTGTTGTTATGAAATACTCTCCGGTCTTCAGCTTTTTTCTTACTCTTACAACCTATCCTCCTTTATGAGGACAGGTTCAACACCAAGTTCACTCATTCCTATTCCTAGTTCTCTTCGGGGCTGGGCTACAAAGGGGGCCAATAAGTCCTCAGAGCCACTGGCCTTCGCTCGTGAAAAACGATATCAATCAGAGTCTAGTTAGTCCCCTATCATTTGGATTAGTGGAACGACTCACGCTATCTGGACTCAATGGCTTTAATGGAAGCGTTCGAAAGGCTGCCCTTTGTTTTAGTGAGACGTTAACCACCAAACCAAAATGGTTAATGTCAATCAAGTTACGGAAATGCTGTTCGTACGTGTCGTGAGAACTGGCCATAAAAACGATATTCCCTGTCTGACACGTATAGTGTCTGTGATATCACGAAATGCATGCACTGCAGTCCACAATACAAAGTATCTATTTGAGAAAGGGCACTTTTTCTTGTAAAATCTATTACAAAACCTCACCATTACAGAATATTCATTCGTACGCATTTCATATATTGCCTGTTCAAGAATTCTTTACCCAAACGAAGCCAAAATTTTTTATACTGTAGTATAAAATACAATGGCCTTACCAATAAAGCAAGAAACATCTAGGAATGGATATGGAATATAGAGTTTAGGCCAAAGGCCAAAGCACTAGAATCTGTGAGGTCATTCAACACTGGAAAGGAAATTGAGAGTAGGTAAGTTTTAAAGGCGTAACAGGAGGAAAACCTCGCAGTTGCACTTTGAAATAATCGTTAGGGGAGGGTGGATAGCAAGATGGAAGAAAGATAATATGAAAATAGGTACAGTATAAGGGATGAAAGGGCTTGCAACTCATTGCCGAACGGACGCTGCAAAGAACCTTTAGTAATGCCTACAGTGCACCCCGCCGTGAGGTACACTGACAGCACTACCGCCCTACGGGGATGAAACACCTAGTCAAATAATTTCTAGGTCATTCGGATGAAACACCATCGTCAAAAAATATAATTTAAATTAAAAATACTATGGCCCAGGATGGCGCCATTTTCTCGACTGAAAGACTATAGAACCTCGTCATTCAATTCAGAATGTCGCACCTCTGAGGTTTAAAGCTGACTGCATTTAATCAAGAAAGGGAGGAATGTTGCCGAGACAGGCGCCTCTCATCTAAACACGCGCAGGTTTTGCAATCAGGAGGCCCCAACACATGCTTCTGATTCGATACCTAATCCAGCCCTATTTACATCGAAACTTTTGGCTTAATTCATCCGAAGTTGCGGGAGAATTAGGTGTGTGCTTCGCCAACCGTGCAGGCAACAGATCACATGGCAGCCCCCGGGAATAGGTCAGGAGGGTACAGATCAAGCCGGGGGTCGGGGTTGGAGGGGGCGGGGGGAGAGCAGCTAGACCCGGGCCCAGGATGGTCGTATAGGTAGGATGAGGGAAGGAGAGAGGGTATAATTCAACGCAATCAATCCTAACTTCAGCGCCAAGTTTACTTTCTTCTGCAAAGAAGGGATCAATTATCTCTCGGGCCAGATTGCTCGTGGTCTCTCGTTAGGATAATATAAACAAATTATCCCGATTTCTTTTTTCAAGTAACCGCCAGCTTCCTGGATAACTGAACATCTATCAGGAGACTGACGCTTAAGTATAGGCCTCACCACAGGGGGATAGTGGAAATGGATATTTAAAGCTGATAATTATATGAAGAAGAAATCAAAATTGGTTTCAAATAATTAAAATCGTTAATATCAGAGAGAGAGAGAGAGAGAGAGAGAGAGAGAGAGAGAGAGAGAGAGAGAGAGTTCAAAAGTTCAAATGAAGGAACGAACACAGGAACGAACACAGAGATGAAAAGAGAGAGAGAGAGAGAGAGAGAGAGAGAGAGAGGCCCTGACTGCCTGGAGAAAATGATCAGTAATTTCTAAAATCACACCATTTCGGCGAAGGACGCCACCATCCCCAACGTGTTTTTTTTTTTTTCCTCAGAGACAAAGCAAATAGGCTTTGAACAACGAATGGAGGAATCACTATTCAGTTGATCAGCGGCAGCAAATGTTTTTTGAGATTGTCTTTGAGCAAGCTACATCATTTATTATTATTATCATTATTATTATTATTATTATTATTATTATTATTTATTATTATTATTATTATTATTATTATTATTATTGTTGTTGTTCAGAATATAAACCCTATTCATATGGTTCACCCTCTGAATAATAATAATAATAATAATAATAATAATAATAATAATAATAATAATAATAATAATAATAATAATACTGAATGAAATTGCTGCACCAGCTGCATTTAATTTGTATAGAGTCTTCTCTATTTTTCTAATTATTGCTTTTTCTCTGCTACTGCATCGGGTGAGTAACGTTCCGATGTTATTCACCTTTTGCTACCGAAATAATAATAATAATAATAATAATAATAAGAGGATAAACCATAATAATACATAATACACACACAAAACCATCTTACACACACACACACACACACACACACACATATATATATATATATATATATATATATATATATATATATATATATATATATATATATATATATATATATATATATATATATATATATATATATATATATATATATATATATATATATATATATATAGCAAATGTTCATATGCCAAAATACGTCAATGACAGAAGTGTTGTAATGAACTGTGATAACGAGAGAGAGAGAGAGAGAGAGAGAGAGAGAGAGAGAGAGAGAGAGAGAGAGAGAGAGAGAGAGAGAGAGAGAGAGAGAAAATTGAGAATTTGTACACAAACTTAGGTACACTGAGAATTTGTACACAAACACACACACATCTCTCATATACAGTATGTACACACACACACACACACACACACACACACACATATACATATATATATATATATATATATATATATATATATATATATATATATATATATATATATATATATATATATATATATATATATATATATATATATATATATATATATATATATATATACAAAAATTCATTTTCAAGTATGCATAACGTAATTAAAAGGCTAAACATAACATCTGTATAATATAAAAGCTAAAGTGTTTTTAAATATGAAAACGTAATTACATAGTAAACTTCACCTCTTGGGAAAATATCTAGCGTCAATCAAGAAACGTTCACCACCTACAGTGCGTTAATGTTACAATTAAAGAGGACAAAAATAACAACTTAATTCTTAACGATACCGACATTAGTATATACCGCCTGGACCACACGCATAAGACTTCCTTCTTTCCAAAGCTTAAAAACTATGACACAACGAAGACTGACATCGAGTTTATTGTATAGTTAACAATAAATACCTTTACGTTACGTGGTATTTCAAAGGCGGTAACTTCCACAAAGAGCTGATAGTCAGCTCAGTGGTCTGGTTAAACTATTTTAATAATAATAATAATAATAATAATAATAATAATAATAATAATAATAATAATAATAATAATAATAATAATAATAATAATGTGTAATAAAAATCCACAATTATATAGTAAATATATTACTATGTAAAATATGCAAAATATAGTTCATTTTGCATATTTTACATAGTGATATATTTACTATATAATTGTGGATTTTTATTACACAGATTGTTTTTCACGAAATTGTGAATCTTTTAGCAATAATCATAATAATAAATAGCTCTACTTGACAAAGCATTTGAAAGGGGGAAACTTGCACAATGCTCTCTCTAACGTTAACTATTTTTTCCTCATAAATCTTCACTGTAATGACTCGAACGAAAATTAACAAAGAGAAGACTTGAGAACGAAACTCGAGCAAAAACTGAGCAAATGGGAGTTATAAATATGCTCGTAAATGTACTGCTGCCTTCCGCTTCCTCCACGGCTGAGTTCCATCCCTTTTATCGCCTTCATTATTATTATTATTATTATTATTATTATTATTATTATTATTATTATTATTATTATTATTATTATTATTATTATTATTATTATAGTGTAATATAAATCCACAGCTGCACAGTAATATATTTACTATATAATTGTGGATTTTTGTTAGACTGTTTTTCACGAGATTGTGAATTTCTTCTTCTTCTTCTTCTTTTTCTTCTTCTTCTTCTTCTTCTTCTTCTTCTTCTTCTTCTTCTTCTTCTTCTTCTTCTTCTTCTTCTTCTTCTTCTTATTATTATTATTATTATTATTATTATTATTATTATTATTATTATTATTATTATTATTATTATTATTATTATTATTATTATTATTATTATGTTATAAAAATCCACAATTGTACAATAATATATTTACTGTGTAATTGTGGATTTTTGTTAGATTGTTTTTCACCAGATTGTGAATTTCTTAGCATTATTATTATTATTATTATTATTATTATTATTATTATTATTATTATTATTATTATTATTATTATTAGTGTAATATAAATCCACAATTGTACAGTAATATATTTACTATATAGTTGTGGATTTTTGTTGGATTGTTTTTCACGAGATTGTGAATTTCTTAGCATTATTATTATTATTATTATATTATTATTATTATTATTATTATTATTATTATTATTATTATTATTATTATTATTATTATTCAAGTACGAAGTCAAGCTTCTTTCCCTTTATTATTTTCATTAATGCCGGGTTTATTCAAGTAAGGGACCTTGCCACCCATCTTGACGCAGTGGTTATATATTTATAGTGTAAATATAAAACCATGTATCAAGTAATGTATTTACAATAAACCCATTATTAAAATGTGCAGTATATTTACAATATATCAAATTTTTAAAACTCAATGAGAATTACTATGGACAGTTTATACTTATTAAAAAGAATTCTTTGCTTAGAGTCTAAACTGGGCATCTTTACTATACAGCAAGAAGTGTCTTTCAAGATGTAAGACTACAGCAAGTCTATGTACAGTTACTGACATTTGCTACTAAAAAAAAAAAACATTATCAAACGAATTAACAAACGTTACGAAATTACTGGTCATCGATGGCAAAATTAATCAAATATCAAAAAGAAAAATATGAATGGGCAACCATTTCCTGTCATGAAATTAACATAATTACGTTAGGCCGAATTGCTTTTTACATTAGACCAAATTATTCCATACAAAATTACAATTTTGGCAGTACATAATAGAGGGTAAAAACAAAGAACTCTCTCTCTCTCTCTCTCTCTCTCTCTCTCTCTCTCTCTCTCTCTCTCTCTCTCTCTCTCATCGCACCGCCATAAGAAGAATGAGAGGGAAAAAAAAAACAAATTCACCGTATGATGAAATACAACATCCATGTTCCTACATCACGGTTCTAGTGGTTCAGAAAATTGGATAGCGGTTCCACTTTTCCCGTTGGCTGGCTACGGCAACAAGCCTTGCTACGACCACCAACACGACTGCTACTACTACAAGCGACCATTGCGACCGCCGCGCCGGCACGACTACAACTACCAAGTAGCAGCGACTACACCTTTTACGACCAACCTCTGCAGCTGGACCTATAACCACCGCGGGTAGTTTTATTACTACCACTGTAACTATTAAAGCTACATCTGTGTCTACAACTGCACCGACCTCTCTTACAACTACTAACACAAACTGGTTGTCACTACAACCACGTTCTACCCCTGCGACCACTACAGCTCCTGGTAGTAACAACTCCATTACTCGGTCAATACTTTGACCACCAAATGGCCGTCTTCCAATTTCATGTTTTTTCTCTATACTCACAAAGCTTGGTGAGGGGGGGAAGGGGGGGATACGTAGTCCTTTACACTATATTGGGAAGACATCCTTAACATAATAAAATACGAGTTAATCACTAATATATTCAGATAGTTGAATCTACATACTAATATATTGAGATAGTTGAATCTACATGCTAATATATTTAGATAGTTGAATCTACATACTAATATATTCAGATACCTGAATCTACATACTAATATATTCAGATACCTGAATCTACATATTAATATATTCAGATAGTTAAACATACATATTAATACATTTAGTTAGTTGAATCTACATACAGGTGTTCAATATCAACATTCAAAATTCGACATTACAAATGAACTAACCGCGCAACACCTCTCATACACAACACGGGGCATAATTAGCCTTCGATGATGTTCTATAAATCAGGTTTAACAGTCATCCAGTGAACTAAATATAGATATGCTATAACGCACCAACAAAGCACCTGATAATCCTGTAGCACATAGAACTATACAGGTACTTTAATAACTAAATATTTCAGACCCATTTAACAGTCAATAAACTGTGAAACACCTCGTATGTACTATAATGGATTCAACAAACAAAACTAAAAATAAATGCATTATATAACCTAATTTATTTTATACAACCATTTGTCAATTACAAATGTAAGAAAATTATTTTAGCAGCCCACCGCTAAGTTTATTCTACATAACACATATCCTACATACTGTATATATATATATATATATATATATATATATATATATATATATATATATATATATATATATATATATATATCATATTACTTCAACAATCCATTACTGACTTAAGTCTATAAAATATATATAATACGCATGCATGTGAGCCGTGTGTGCACGCGAATATCATGTGAAGCAAAAGACGGCTTAATTCTCATGTTTATGGTACAGCTAACGTTCAATGAAAGATTATTAAATCGAGAATTTGGTAGTTTTCATTTGGAACGCACAATTTACATATGTAAGATGAGCTTTCCTTCGTATTAGAAAACGATTTTTATATATACGAGCTTACTGGCACGCGCTACGCGCGCTGGAACCCGGTGCTGCTGTCTCCCCTACCTACCTGCCCCCAACCGGGCCGGACAAACAGGTTTGCAGGAGGGTGGATGTCTCCCCTACCCTCCCATTCCCCTACCTACCCCGCCCAAACCCGGGGCGGACAAACTGGTTTGCATGGGGTGGGTGGTAGTGTCATGTCTCCCCTACTGTCACCTGGGGAGGACAAACAAGATCCACTCGATTTTATTTATATATATTTTTTCATATATATATATATATATATATATATATATATATATATATATATATATATATATATATATATATATATATATATATATATATATATATATATATATATTATTATCAGGTAGGTCACAAGTTTTCATTCACTATCACGTATCATACATCCTTGTACGTATGAAAAAAAAAATGCACGCCGAGCGTTATGCAGATTACGTACGACGTGCGAATGAGTATTTCCGTGCATGAAAGGCGTGCGGCCATTCTTATACACATTACACGCTGTGCATGTATACATACGTATGACTATGCATGAAAAATGACGGCTTTCATTCGTCAAGCTGATTAAGCATCCATGCATATGTCTGCGAGAAAGCAAAAAGGTCATAAATGATGCATATGCGAGCACACGTACAAAGCGCGCAAGAAAGTATACACAAATGCACTGCCGGAATGGAGGCAGCCGAGAAAACTCGACCATTTTAAAGATTGAAGAGATAAAATAAAACCGAAGCCAGCCAAGGAAGCCATTTCTTTTTCCTTTCAGCTAAATTACTTTAAAAGCAAATCCCTGGAAAAGACGAATGTGTACACACCAGAATCACTCTGGTGCCGAGGAGAGAGAGAGAGAGAGAGAGAGAGAGAGAGAGAGAGAGAGAGAGAGAGAGAGAGAGAGAGAGGACACAATAACCAAATACACTTCTGGGAGCAAGTTGAGAGAGAGAGAGAGAGAGAGAGAGAGAGAGAGAGAGAGAGAGAGAGAGAGAGAGAGAGATACACAGCCAAATACACTTCTGGGAGCAAGCTGGGTGTATGAGAGAGAGAGAGAGAGAGAGAGAGAGAGAGAGAGAGAGAGAGAGAGAGAGAGAGAGAGAGGGGGGGGGATATAACCGCAGCAAACATTTCTATGACCAAGAGAAAGAGGGTGCAAAAGGAGGGAAGAAAATATGAAGCAACATAAAAAAAAAGAATCAACAGAGAAAGAAACCAACGGAAAAGAATAGGCTGTGAGGGCCACGCATATTTCTGCAAAAAAAAAAAAACCTTTCCATCTGATCACATATATACAATACAGAATGTATCTTCACCTCTCTCTCTCTCTCTCTCTCTCTCTCTCTCTCTCTCTCTCTCTCTCTGTTTTTCTGCGTTTTCTTTCCTTTGCATTCAGAAATACCGAATTATCACCTTTCCGGGATCTCGAGGAAATAAAATAAGAATGTCCTCCGGACGAAGCAACTCCAGTCAAGAACATCTCTGCCCCATTAAATTTGTAGGTCCAGCGAGAGAGAGAGAGAGAGAGAGAGAGAGAGAGAGAGAGAGAGAGAGAGAGACAAAATACAAAATACCGTACCAGCCTCCAACACTTGTAATTTCTTCCTTAAGAATCAATGGCCATAGCCGTGGCACAATCTAATTTGTGAATCTTGTTCGCCCGTGTAAACTTTTCGACTCGGACAACAGATGGCTCTGGGGGGACGCATTACCCTGAATGACAGTGACTTGTCGAGGCGTTCCTCCGCCTTCGTCCACTCACTCTCACTCCCACTCCCTCCCTCCCTCCCTCGCACGACGGTTTCCATGGGTGTTCGGGCTAAATAAACAACGCTATTTCAAAGTCCCTAAACATGTAAAGCCCGGCCTTTTACAAGTCTCCCGCTGGAAAGAAGCGAAATTGTCCCCCACCCCCCACCACCCGTTTTTTTCCGCCAGAGATATTTTCGAAGGAACGCCATGAGTTCATCCTAAAGAATTTCAAATATTATATGCCACATTTAGGCAATAACCAAATCCTACCAGTTGTCAAATATGACGCAGATCTAAAAAATCATCTTTGGGATACTCTCAAATTTCTTAAACATGAATTAGCACCCACCCGAAAGGACCTACTCAGATATAGCAATCATTTAAGTGAAGGCGAATATTAACAAGTGAAAAATGCGCAATCGAGTTTTCTGTACAGCGTATAATGCTGTATGAGCCGCGACCCATTAAACTTTCAGCCACGGCCCGGTGGTGGCCTCTTCTATAGCGTTGCCAGACGCACGATCATGACTAATTTTAACCTTAAATAAAATAGAAACTGCTGAAGCTAGAGGGCTGCAAATTGGTATGTTTGATGACTGGAGGGTAGATGATCAACATACCAATTTGCAGCCCTCTAGCCTCAGTAATTTTTAAGATCTGAGGCGGACAGAAAAAGTGCAGACGGACTGACAAAGCCGGCACAGTAGTTTTCTTTTACAGAAAACTAAAAATTGATTTAGGCCACATTTAAAAAAAATAGATCGGATATTGGCCACTGAACAACTCAAAAAGGGTTTATGGTAGTCCAAATCTAAAACCATAAAAAACCAATGATCACAGGCCAGTCCTCCCCGTGGGAGGGTAATGCCGTTCACTGTAGTCAAGATTCTTTGCAGCGTCCCTTCGGCCCCTAGCTGCAGTCCTTTTCATTTCTTTTACTGTACTACCTTTCATATTCTCTCTCCTCTATCTTACTTTCTACCCTCTCCTAACAATTGATTCACAGTGCTGCGAGGTTTTCCTCCTGTTACACCTTTCAAACCTTTTTACTCTTAATATCCCTTTCAGCGCTGAATGACCTTATAGGTCCCAACGCTTGGCCTTTGTCCTAAACTCTATAATTCTATTCTATTCTAAAGTCCAGTCCTTGATTGCTCAAGGCAATTCTTCTTTCGAGACTTTCGGCAAATTTCTCCTGAACTGGGATCGACTTCACTGTACAATTCCACCGTATATATGGTTATTTTCTTTGGTCACTGTTTTCCCCAGACTGGAAAAGCAATATGCAAAAAAGATGGCAACTTTCGCCAGAATAGAAAGCCAGCTTGCAAAATGAAAGAACAAGGCATCAGAATATAGGCACAAGACAAATGACGATTAAAACATGCTTGCCAGTGACAAGTAACTATGTAGATAGATAAATAAAAGTGAGCGAATAAAAACTAATAAATCCGATTACTTATATATAGTAAAAAAGAATAAGGTTAAAAATTATATAGTAAAAAAATAGTGATTATTTATAACTTCAAGCAAAGAAGTGGACCACAGCCACAGCTAACCTTATCTGCAAGAATACCAAGAAAATCCGCGTCCATGTTAGGTTAGTGACACAACCCAAGATTTTCAACAATGGGAGACTGACCCATCCCACCCCATCCATTGAATCTTCATTAAATTCATCCTGTCTATCCTTGAATACTTTTCGAAAATTCTTCCATATTATTTTGTACTTCTCTGATACTGGATACTATTCAATTATTTCGACAAATATTCACGTTGCAGGAGGATGGAAAACCCTACTGGTACAAAATGGAGGAACAATAATGCAAGCTGTGCGAATGACGATGCACTGTTATGCTTCATAAATGGAAGAAGAATGGAATACAGAATTTAGGACAAAGGCCAAGCGCTGGGACCTATGACGTCATTCGGCGCGCAGAAAAGGAAACTGAAAGCAAAAAAGGTTTGAAAGTTGTAACAGGAGGAAAACCTCGCAGGAGCACTTTGAAACAATCGTCAGAAGAGGGTGGAAAGCAAGATGGGAGAAAAAGAATATGGACGGAGAAGTAGTAAAAGGAATGAAAGGAGCTGCAGCTATGGGCCGAAGCGACCCTGCAAAGAAGCCTGATTAACGCCTACAGTGCACTGCGTGGGGTGCACTGGTGGTACTACACCACTACGGAAGCTTCATATATGACTTCCTATATTTCGAGAACCAGTGCTGAAATAATTTATATACGCGACATGCTGCAGAGGACATCAAAATAAAAAAATTTTAAAAATGGACCATTTCGTCAAACCGCTGTTGAACTGAAATCAACAAAATTTAGCTATATATGCCACCGGAAGAAATGGCTTTAATGTTCATGCGTCACAGTAACGTAATGCTGAGGATATAATTAAGAAATCATAATTTATGACTAATGCTTTGCAGTACAGGATTATTCCGGAGGCCACCATTACAAGTAATGTTTTAACTAATGTTTTGCAAGTGCCAATACCAAATATATCTAAATCTAAAATAATATAATACACACACACATATATATATATATATATATATATATATATATATATATATATATATATATATATATATATATATATATATATATATATATATATATATATATATATATATATATATATATACATGTTTTCAAGAGGTTTCAATGGCCGGACAGACTGACAAGCAATACAAAGACGCGAAGGATAGGTTCGCACGTGTCGTCATCGCTCTGATCACTCTGGCATCACGTAATCCGGCCATTTCGGTCGAATCGTCCCCGAGACAAATCCATCAGAAATAATAAATATAAGATAACGGACGACGTTCAACGAGAATTCCCGGATTAGAGCGCTCGCCGGGGTAATCGCCACGGAAAATCCGAGGCCTCTATGAATATAAACTTGGGAATATGTTCCTGCAAACAGCTTTAAGGTGACTCCTCCAGGAAGCATTGTTACGATATTAATTACAGGCCGTTTACGTCCAATGGGGGTAGTCTGCCGTGGTAGTCTACGCGTGTAGCCTCGGCGCGTTGCCCGACTGTGACACCCCTTGAAATCCTCTCTCTCTCTCTCTCTCTCTCTCTCTCTCTCTCTCTCTCTCTCTCTCTCTCTCCCCAGAACTCTTTTCTCGCGTTTTGAGCGTTTTCTTGTCTGTGAAATCAGCCTGTTGGCTTTGACTAAACCAATTCTAGACATTCTCTCTCTCTCTCTCTCTCTCTCTCTCTCTCTCTCTCTCTCTCTCTCTCTCTCTCTCTCTCTCTCTCTCGAACTCTAGAATTCTTGTTTCGCGATTTGAGCGGTTTCTTGTCTGTGAAAAACAGGCTTTGACTAAACCACTTCTAGACATTTTCTCTCTCTCTCTCTCTCTCTCTCTCTCTCTCTCTCTCTCTCTAGAATTCTTGTTTCGCGTTTTGAGCGGTTTCTTGTCTGTGAAATCAGACCTGTGGGTTTGACTATACCACTTCTAGACACCAGAACAGGAGGAATACGTTCCATGGCGCATCTGTTTCTTCTAGGCGAGGTATCCTTATATCCATTAAGAGTTCGGGAAGGGAGACTAAGTATTTTCCATAGCAAAAAAAATGGCAAAAAAATGTACTGTGCAATTCACCTTAATAACATCCAAAGGAATAGTGCTGAGATGTCTTTTTTAAAGAAGACAGTTCACTAAATAAGACCCCGAGGCATAACTAACGTGCTTTATAACCAAAACCTTTCTTTTTTTTTTTTTTTTACAAGAGCAAAATAAGAGTCAGTGCACTGGAAGGAAATTGAGAAAACGAAAAAAAAGTCTGAAGAAAGAAGCGTGGGAGAAATCCTCCGACTCTTTCGAAAGCACAAAAGAAGATCTTATTCTGATTCATAAGATGCAATAAATCACAGTAGTACATCAGGCACTTTAACCTTTCAAGGAAATGCCCTGAGAACTAAGCGATAACCATTCAGGTTTTCTAAACTATCAACCCTCCCTAACCTAACTTTGGCAGCTATGCAAAATAACCTACATATTGATCTGGATCAAACCGATCACATTTATCAAGAAAGCTCGCATCGACGCATATTCAACTGACTTTCGGTATCCCTTGAACTTCTCAGACAGGGAAAATTTAAGGACGCAAACGAACATTTCAAAATAATCCAATAAAATCTTGGAATCTGTAAAAAAAAAAAAAAAAAGTACACGAGATGAAACATATTAAATAATATGCAGTGTCCTCGACTTACCTCAGCAGAAGGTGGATTCTATATAACCTGAATCTAGATCATCCCGTCAATAATCACACAACCTTTTTCTGAACTAATCCAGTACATACCTGCGGATAAAAAATAATGAAAGGTTAATGACCCTGATAAATACATGTGAACTCCGTCAACACTACGTGTTACCAAGAGGTGACTCAGAAACAGGTGTTTTTTATGACCCTGACAATTACAGGTGAACTCCATCAACACAACGTGTTTACCAAGAGATAACTCAGAAACAGTTATTTTTTGTGTCACCAGATGCTGACTTTCAACAATTATAACGCACAGAATATCAAATGGAATGAGGAAGTTTGATTAAATGACAAGAGGATGAGTATACTTGATTCTGTTTCCTTTTGAGATAATATACTACTAAGCGTTACAATTCCTCAGGTGGATTTTACAATCAAGGTTGTTCTTGAAGAGATCAAGCCCTCTAAGCTGTACACAATAAAAATGTTGATTTTATATAAATATTGCAAATAAACGTATTCATTGCTCGATTATCTGTAAACTTTGTATATAAATACATACTTTTCCTGACTGTCTCTAAACATTACAATTAAACATATATATACTTCTCATGATTGTCTCTTATCACTGCAAATAAATATCTTCTTTTCCTGATTGTATCTAAAGATTTCAAATAAATATATCCTTTTCTGGATTGTCGCTAAAAGTTGATAATAAATATATCCTTTTCCTGAAAGAAATAAATATCTTCTTTTTCCTGAATCTAAAGATTTCAAATAAATATATCCTTTTCTGGATTGTCGCTAAAAGTTGATAATAAATATATCCTTTTCCTGACTGTCTCTTAACACTGCAAATAAATATATCATTTTCCTGACTGTCTCTAAACACTGCAAATAAATACATCCTTTTCTTGCAAATAAATATACTGTCCCTGCAAATAAATATATCCTAATCACTGCAAATAAATATATCCTTTTCCTGATTGTCTCTAAATAAATATATCCTTTTCCTGATTGTCTCTAATCACTGCAAATAAATATATCCTTTTCCTGATTGTCTCTAAACACTGCAAATAAATATATCCTTTTCCTGGTTGTCTCTAAACACTGCAATATAAACACTGCAAATAAATATATCCTTTTCCTGATTGTCTCTAAACACTGCAAATAAATACATCCTTTTCTTGACTGTCTCTAAACACTACAAATAAACATATCCTTTTCCTGATTGTCTCTAAACACTCAAATTTTTTTCTTGACTGTCTCTAAACACTCTGTCTCTAAACACTGCAAATAATATATCTTTTTCCCTGACTGCCTCTAAACATTGCAAACAAATATATAATTTTCCTGACTTGTCTCTAAACATTGAAAATAAATATAGCCTTTTCCTGGATGTCTCAAAACATTACAAATACATATATATTTATCCTTTCTAAGTTCCCCTATGAATTCAGTTTGATTAGAACTGCCGAGTTGAAAAAAAACTATTACTTAGCCCATATCCTTAAATGAGACAAGCGTTTGAACTCCACACTTTATGAACTTGGCTTCAGTACATAAATCATAAGAAGGGGAGCCCAACACACTACAACTGATACCAGATGGACCTTGGGTGTGGGCACAGAGAATTTAGAGCTAAAAATATTGCAAGGATTCATCCAGTCCCTGACCCACCCTGCAATTATGCTTCATTCCTGCAAGTTTCAGTTCCTCGTGGCTTACTAACAGGTCGACTATCGAGAGATGCACAATAAAAGGATGTATTTATTTTCAGTGTTTAGACACAATCAGGAAAATGATATATTTATTTGCGGTGTTTAGAGACAATCTGGAAAAGGATACATTTATTACCAATTTTAAAACAGTCCGTTTATATTTATTTGAAATACAATCAGGAAAAGAAGTTATTTATTTGCAGTGTTGAGAACCACTTCATTAGTCAAAGGTACACTGATTCACTGAACAGTGTACATCACATTCCCGATTCTTACATATACATTTATTAGACACCGTAACTGCTTTCATGAACAGAAAAAACTTCATGGAAGTTCTCAGCACATTTTAAAAGCGAATGGTGAATAAAACTGTAACATCCTGACTGACACCATGCGTGTGACTTCAAAGAGAATAATGTCGGGATTAACAGCATCAAAGATCTAAACGGAAGACTGTCTAACTATTTTTATCATCTTCTTTGCCTTTATTACTGACGGAAGTGGGTAAGATGGCGACAATATTTGTGCCATTTATATGATGCTTTTCAGAGGGAGCAAGTTTTTAAGAATTTCAAGGACAATGCCCCTTCCTGAATCCATATGCATGCTCATACCATTAACACTTCTACCTTCGATAACCATATTATGTAGACACTCACTTGTAATTATTATTATTATTATTATTATTATTATGATTATTATTATTATTATTATTATTATTATTATTATTATTATTATTATTATTCAGTGGAAGAACCCTGTTGATATGCAACAAGCCCACCACAGGGGCCACTGACTTGAAATTCAAGCTTCCAAAGAAGACGGTGTTCATTAGAAAGAAGTAACAGATGGTAATAGGAAATACAGAAAGAGGAGATCACTTATTTAAAAAAGAAAGAGTATATCAACGGGCTGTAATTCAAAAAGACTCTGAAAATGAAAATGAAATTATCATTTACAATGCAAAATATATTGTGTGCCCATACATTGTTTGTGGGCAACGATTATCTACGGACAGTAACATTCACGCTTAGAATTGCAGTCATAAATCCCAGGATCCCAGCCTCTCTTCGGCGATACGTAACGACCTTATACGAGACATTTTAGTAAAATATAAAATCGCGCATTAATAAAAACCACATACGGTAAAAGTCAAATATCATAAAGCAAGGAGGTATACTGTTGCGTGGAAGCATTCGTAATAACAGTTTTGCAATCACAATATTTTAGTACACGAACGATTTAGGCTACTAAAGTATACAAATAATAATGTTCAGTCTGACTGCCTTGTATTCTAAACGTTAAAGCACGTATAACCAGTTACGTATTCAAGACTGAATTAAATTAGATGAAATATATTATAATCTAATTAAACTGAATATTTAACAAGTAAAAATGAGCCGAAGTTTCTTCGACGCAATCGAGTTTTCTGTACAGCAGCTACAAGCATATAATCAAGGCCACCGAAAACAGATCTCTTTCGGTGGTCTCGGTATAACGCTGTACAGTATGAGCAGCGGCCCATGAAACTTTAACCACGGCCCGGTGGTGGCCTATTCTATACCGCTGCCAGAAGCACGATTATGGCTAACTTTAACCTTAAATAAAATAATACCTAGTGAGGCTAGAAGGCTGCAATTTGGTGTTTGATGAATGGAGGGTGGGTGATCGACATATCAATTTGCAAAACCTCTAGCCTCGGTAGTTTATAAAATTTGAGGGCGGACAGAAAAAGTGCGGGCAGAATAAAGTGCGGACGGACAGACAAAGCCGGCACAATAGTTTTATTTTACAGAAAACTAAAAAGCGCTTAGCTTGGCCTGATCTTCAGTAAAAGTACCTAAATATTACAAGTAATATTTAAGTCTTGAGATGGAGGCCATAATTCCTACATAAATATTGTGATCATTTTAAGAGCGGTTTTTCATCTGTGAAGAATGATGGGAAATTCCTCCCTACCATTCTTGAGAATAAACATTCCAAGAATCAAATTTTGATGCAGCCATGTCGCATGCTCTTCAATCAACGCAGTCGCTGCTAGGAAAAATTTGATGTAGATCCCCCCGCCCCCTCCCTTCACCGCCCATGGAAAAAGTAAAAATAAAAATAAAAATAAAAACCAAGAAATAAAAGAGCAACTACTCCTTCACATAAGGCTAAGATATCTGAAAAGCAAATAATCTAAAATATTATGGCCCATTTGAATGATTCGAGATACTGTTCTACCACAAGATCATTGTGACTTTCTGTTGTATTGAAGGCGAACGGTCAAAATGGGCTTCAATATTAATTTGGTCTGATTTGTGGAAGTTTGATCTAATGATCTGGCAATAAATTGGGCTTCAGTATTAAAAATGCCAATAAGAAGCTTCTACAGAATTCCTTCAGGACCAAACAGAAGTGCTAACTAGCAATAATTTATTCACAAGAACTACATTAACCCACAAAAAAGCAACATATTAACACATAAGAAGGAATGCATGACTTTACCCACTTCATTATATAATTTACAATATTTCCTTCCACATCACTGAACCACGTAGGGGGGTAGCGCCATCAGTGCACCTCATGCGGTGCACTGTAGGCATTACTTAAAAGTTCTTTGCAGCATGCCTTCGGCCCCTAGCTTCAACCCCTTTCGTTCCTTTTACTGTACCTCCTTTCATATTCTTTTTCATCCAACTTACTCTCCACCCTCTCCTAACAACTGATTCACAGTGCAACTGCGTGGTTTTCCTCCTGTTACGCCTTTCAAACTTTTACTGTCAATTTCCGTTTCAGTGCTGAATGACCTTATTGGTCCCAGTGCTTGGCCTTTGGCCTAAATTCTATATTCAATTCAATTCAATTCAGTTCAGTCCAAATCACTGAAACTGGACATCAAACAAATCAGAGGCACAGACTCTCTTCAGTTCATAATTTTGAATATCTATTTCCGAGTAGCACCTTAATTGAAAAATGGTCTCCATGTACTCCAACCTTTCAAATACTATAATTAAATAAACAAACTGAACGAACCAATAATGTTATTTTTGACAAGCTGGCGACGTCGTCGAAGCTGCTCGCCCGATCGCCGGCGTCTGGAACAGTCTCACAAATTGGATTTTATATTAAGTGGAAAAGTTATACATATCTATTACCTGGGGGATCTCTCTCTCTCTCTCTCCCTCTCTCTGCCTGCCGCCCCTGATCAAAAGGCTCAATTGAAGTGACGCGAAGCATATTGGAAGAAACGGGACGAATCTGTCATAACGCCGCCCTCCCGAAGCAATAACCCAAGTCGATAACGAATCAAAAAATGAAATAGATATTTCTCCCTTATGCGAATCCCGTTCAAGGAGATCGCTTTTGTAAACAAAGTGTTTGTCGTCTGTGGGCGGTTAGACGCCAGGTCTTGCTAAGTGAAAATGACGGTCTCGGGAAATCTGGAATCTGTGGCTGCGTAAGGCTGCCTGCGCGGCTGGCCACTAAGTGGTTAGCCACTTAGTGGCCCTAAGAGGTCGCCCACTTAGTGGCCAGCTAATAATATCACCTTTATACAGTGGTGTGGCCAAGAAGCAGACCTGGTAGCAACTTCGTATCCACTCTATTAGGCTGCCTACACACGGGACACTTTTAGTGGGTGGTGGCTGGCCATACAGCCACTTAGTAGCCAGACACTTTTACAGTGGTGTGGTGGACCTGGTAGCAATTCGTATCCACTCTTTTAGGCTGCCTGCACATGGGACACTTTTAGTGGACGGTGGCTGGCCATTAAGTGGTCAGTCACTTAGTGGCCAGTTAATAATATCACCTTTTACAGCGGTGTGGCCAAGAAACAGACCTAGCAACGACTTCATATCCTCTCTTGTGGCACTGTCCACTTTTAGTGGCTCGTCTGCAGTCTTCCATACAAACACATGCTCCATTTTCTTTTATTTTAGTGGCCAGCCACTTTCCACTAAGTGTCCCGTGTTCAGGCAGCCTAAGACAATAGGTTGACAACAAACACCAACATACAAGAGAAAGAGAAGGTCTGCTCACTTCCCCCCAAATCCCCCATGTAGGCAGAGCTTTGTCTACCTCCTTATTGCGTCAGCAGGTGAATTGCCGTAATGAGCAGGTACCTCCAAGATACGTCATCGCCTACATAGTTAACCCAGGTGTGAGGCAACGCCACCTAATTGGGTAGACTTTGTTTCTCTTGCCCTCGAGCTCACTTTGTTGGCTGGGAAGAGTTCTGAGGTTCATACCAGGAATCTTTCACATCTCACCACATTTATGGAGCATCACAGGCAAAAGGTTCATAATGTCTCGAGGTCGGATTAATCTAAACCAACAAGCTTTTTGTAAACATAAACAACATTCTGTAAACAAAAAGTTTGTCGTCTCTCTCCGTGCCACTTTTGCGAATTAAGAAAAACAAACATTTAAGTGAAATATGAAGTTGTGGTCATTATACAGAGAGATAAGAATGGAAAACAGCAAAAATTTTTGTAAATAAATTAATCAATATATAAATAAAGACTTCTTTTACTTTACGGGGTCTGAAAATTACATCCAATGAATCATTAGTCATGGACACAGTAAAATAAAAAAAAATGATCAAGTAAATAAGCCTTTTATTTCAATGGCATTGCAAACAAAATCGACATTTAAGCAAGTAAATAATCAAATCAACTAACAATACTTATCAATATTTATGACTGGAAGCCCCAAAATAATGTCTAATTATGAAAAAATCAAACTAATTAAAGAACAAATCCCCTCTGTAAAATCTTGGCTTTGGCAAGAGAAACTACTAAAGCAGACACGAGTTTTAGTAGGAAACCCCCCCCTCCCCCTCTCCAAGGGGGCTCGTACTTCGGCTCCTCCATTAGCAGTTTTATCTAAAGATGCTCACCCGGGGATATTATGAAAAAGTAATATGACACTCTTTTACACGGCCAGGTTAAAATTCTCTACTTCCGAGGAAAGCTACAAAGGACAGAACCCATTTGGGAACGTGGGGACATTAGTGGTAGGAATGTGTGTATGTACGTATGCCTAAACACATACATACATACATATATACACATGCATACATATACACACTCACATATATACATATATACATACATATACATGTATATGTATGTGTGTGAGTGTGTGTGTGTGTGTTTGCGAGGTAAATTCATCTTAGATTGAGCAGCTAAAGTATGAAAGGGCAGTGAACACTGTTTTGATTTTTCGAAAGCACTCGGTTAAGATGAGGCGCGCGCACACACACACACACACACACACACACACACACACACACACACACACACACACACACACACACACATATATATATATATATATATATATATATATATATATATATATATATATATATATATATATATATATATATATATATAGAAACGCTGTTTTAGCACACGTCAAAACCAGGTAACTCGGACAAACACTAGTTTGTCGCGAACAAAAGCATGCTAAATGTGCTAGCTAATTACGAGAACAATATGCAGGGAAAAAGTCGGGTCATTATACTGACACTGGGAGCAATAATCACAGTCCTGGTTTTTCTAAACCCAGTAACAAGAGAGTGACGTAATGGCGGACATCGGTTTTGTTCTTCACAATATTTGGACAGCTGCCCTGGTCCCACTGCGCGCCTATTATTCGGCCCGTTCTTTCTAAAATGCTTGCGCACCGGTTGCTCCGTGACCCCACACTCCTGTTGCTTCTCTCTCTCTCTCTCTCTCTCTCTCTCTCTCTCTCTCTCTCTCTCTCTCTCTCTCGTCGATGTCATGACTTTTAGAGGATCAACCCACAACAAGATTCATTTTAGTCTCTCTTTCGCTCTATATTTATCTCTTTACTTCGCTATCTTTCTATCTGTCTTAAAGATAGACTTCTTGAAAAGCAGCAAACAAGATCCGGTTCTTTCTCTCTCTCTCTCTCTCTCTCTCTCTTTCTCGTCGATGCCATGACTTTTAGAAGATCAACTCGCAACAAGTTTCATTTTAGTCTCTCTTTCTCTCTATATTTATCTCTTTACTTCGTTATTTTTCTATCTATCACATCGATAGACTTCTTGAAGAGTAACTGACAAGATTCATCTCTCTCTCTCTCTCTCTCTCTCTCTCTCTCTCTCTCTCTCTCTCTCTCTCTCTCTCAGCTGCCATGACTTTTGGAGGAGTAACTCACAATAAGATTTATTTTAATCTCTGTCTCTCTATATTTACCTCTTTATTGCGCCATCCTTTTATCTATCTCATCGATAGACTTCTTGAAGAGTAACTAAGAAGATCCCGCTCTCTCTCTCTCTCTCTCTCTCTCTCTCTCTCTCTCTCTCTCTCTCTCTCTCTCTATCGCTGATGAAGTGACTTCTTGAAGAGTAAACTAAAATGAGATCCGGTTCATGATTAGTGAAGTACATAAAAAATTCTCAAACTAAGAAATAATTCAAAACATACACAATCAGCCCCAGCACCCCCTCCCCCGCCACCCCCAACCCCCACCACGCCTCTTTCAGTGTATTAAACGTTAGAGGCTTTTCGATGTTTGGTGGTAGCATTATCAAATATCGTTTAACATCAAAATATAAATAACAACCATATTCTTGAGGATAAACGTCGGTCCAGCCGAGTATACCACGACCATACACCCATCTCTCTCTCTCTCTCTCTCTCTCTCTCTCTCTCTCTCTCTCTCTCTCTCTTGTTTGAAATATAGAGTTTAACCCGCTTTTATAATCGCATCCATTATTTTAATTACAACCTCCGACGATATATCACATCCTGATTACTAACGTTCTCTCTCTCTCTCTCTCTCTCTCTCTCTCTCTCTCTCTCTCTCTCTCTCTCTCTCTCTCTTTGCAAAGCAATTCCGCTCTCTAATAATTGTTTACAAAAGCAATTACATAACGGAAGATAAAACGCACAGAGACTGAAAATGATAAACACTGGATAATGAACACCCAACACAATACAGGTATACCTTTAAAAGCAAAAAAAAAAAAAAAAAAAAGCGCTTGCGTAACTCTGCACAGGTGAGCCAGGAGCCATCACGCCTCCTTCCTTCCTTCCCGGCCGGTCGTTAGCGGTAAGGTGAGTTAATGAACGCGCACTTACCTCGGTCGGTCATTAAAAGAAGCTACGTGATGTACCGTTTGCAACATAAATAAACTAGAAGGGGTTGGGGGAGAGTTTAGGAACCGTGCGATATATCAAGGGGGTGTAATCCTTCCGCGTAATCCACGTACCAGCTGGAAAATCACGGCGGGAATTTATGGAGATTATTCTCTGATTTTTTTTTTTTTCTCTCTATTCTTTGTTCTCTTGTCAGATTTATGGATTCCTTTTCTTTACGGCCTGACTTGCGTTAATGAAGGATGCTCTCGAACAACTTCCGCTCAAGGGTTTTTTTCATGACGACACTTAATTAACGTTATGATTCTTTTTTTTGGGGGGGGGGGGAGATTCATTCACGAAAAAGAATGACTACGATACACATACAACAGTTTGTGGAAATTTCGATTCTGATCTTTAACTATGACAAAAGTAATAGCCTTGTCCACTGACATATGGAAATCCAAGGGACTTGTCTTCTAGAATTATTATTATTATTATTATTATTATTATTATTATTATTATTATTATTATTATTATTATTATTATTATTATTATTAAAATACTCGTAGTAGCATGAGTCTTCAAATGGAGAAACAAATCCACAGTTATGTATGGGGTACAAAGATATTTAAAATTAAATCCAAACAGGGAGCTTTCGGGAATCTGTTCGATTCCCTCTTTGAACAGATTCCCGAAAACTCTGTTTAGATTTATTCTTAAATATATCTGTACCCATACATAACTGTGGATTTGTTTCTCCATTATTATTTTTTTTTTCTATCACAGTCATCCCATTCCACTGGGTGGTTTTTATAGTGTAGGGTTCCGGGTTGCATCCTGCCTCCTTAGAGTCCATCACTTTTCTCACTATGTGCGCTGTTTCTAGTAGCACACTCTTCTGCATGAGTCCCGGAGCGTCTTCGGCATCTAGTTTTTCCAGATTCCTTTTCAGGGATCTTGGGATCGGGCCTAGTGTTCCTATGATTATAGGTACACTTCTTCCTTCCTCTCCTCCTCCTCCTCCTCCTCCTCCTCCTCCTCCTCCTCCTCCTCCTCCTCCTCCTCCTCCTCCTCCTCCTCCTTCTTCAATAGGAGGCGTTATTAAGTGAAAGGTGGATACAGGGAGCAGGCAATTTAAGAAGTTGGACAGCTAAGTGAGAAGACACTAAAGAAAATGAATAACGGATGAATGATAAAATGCAGAAAGCCCACAGTACTACCTACAGTTAGCAGCACAAGACTCACCGTACGCAACAACCTGCTCGGAAACAGAATATAAATTTTAAGCTAAGTGCCAAGTACTGGGACCCATGAGGTCATTCAGCGTTGAAAATAATGTCGAAACAATTGTTAGGAGGGGGTGGAGAGTATGATGGAAGAAAGGGACTATGAACGGAGGTGCAATAAAGGGAATGAAAGGGGTTGCAGCTAGGGACAGAAGGGCTCTTGCAAAGAACCTTCAGTAATACCTACAGTGCACTGCGTGAGGTACACTGACGGCACTAACCCCCTACGGAGAATAACCTGCTCGGCAAAAAAAAAAAAAAAAATATATATATATATATATATATATATATATATATATATATATATATATATATATATATATATATATATATATATATATATATATATATATATATATATATATATATATATATATTGTACGCTATGTTGGATTTCGGTTTACTAACATTCTACATTATCACATTATTCCTCCGATATATCTTCACAATATCACGTTAGATATAATGTGACAAATCTGCAATCTTAATGGATGAAAAAGAAGTATTGAAGTCGATAATGGATTCCCGTTCAGTAAATTATTAAAACATAACTTCACATCTTTTCGATATGTGCACACAAAATCACATTTGCTATAATGTTACGAGTTATCAATCACCAATCTCGATAGTTACAAAATGCAGGCAAAGAGATATTTATATGCAAACAAAATACATATTAAATTCGTTAAGCAAAGAGATATTGATACACAAATTAATACAAATAAAAACTGGCAATTGTCTTTGTTAGAAAGGTGAACTCTCTTTCTCTCTCTCTCTCTCCCACTCTCTCTCTCTCTCTCTCTCTCTCTCTCTCTCTCTCTCTCTCTCTCTCTCTCAATATTGCATGAGGCAGGAAGAAAGGGTTATCAATGACACGTGCACACTTAAATTGATCATTCCTGATCTATCCAGTGTCTGATCAATAAATCCGGAAGACCGTGGGAGAAATTATCTACTTACTGTGTGTTTACTTTCTCCACTGTAATATTTAGTTTTTTCTAAAGATATTCCAATATCGGATTGTAAGAGCCCAATAATAATAATAATAATAATAATAATAATAATAATAATAATAATAATAATAATAATAATAATAACACCTTCCCAACTTTACGCGCTTTCAAGATTTTTATTGCAAATCTTCCTAATTACAGGTGAGATACGTCAATAACAAAAACATAAAAAGAATGATAAAAGATGGAAGAATAACGAAATAGGTAACTTCCACAAAACAGTCAAGCTAAAACAATTACTACTAAACGCACGTAAAAAAATCCGTAAAAATCAGGCAACCAGGAAAAGCAAGCACGTAAAAAAATTAAAAGAGTAATAATTAGAGAACCAGGAAAAAGTATCAAGCACGTAAAAAAAATTAAAACGGCAAATGCCTACTAACACGTACAAAGCTTTTTACAAATCCATGTGAAAAATGTATTAACCACAACAACAAATAAACGCAAAAAAATAATAAAGGCACAAATATATACATTCATAAAAACAAGGAAATACAAAACATACACAAAATTAGTAACAATGGACTCGCAAACAGCAATACAAAACACACACACAAAAACACACAAAATTAGCAACATTCGACTCGCAAACAACAATACAAAACGCAAACAAAAAACCACACAAAATTAGCAACATTCGACTCTCAAACAACAATACAAAACGCAAACAAAAAACCACACAAAATTAGCAACACTGGACTCTCAAACAACAATACAAAACGCAAACAAAAAACCATACAAAATTAGCAACACCGCACACGCAAACAGCACACCATCGTCATCTTGCAGAGAAACACTAATACCCCTAATCTAGCCCGCCGGAGAGTCAAAAGCCACGTCAATCGGTTAGAAAAGACATTTATGAGCCCGGCCATTTGAAAACAGACACACACACACAGACACCGATTCCATCACGATAATCATCATGGCCGGGAGGATAAAAGACCTTAATTTGCAGCTCGGGTCCCGCTGCCTTTCACTATGACACCACAAGACAGCGATGTACGGGGGGTAGTCTAACGAGCATCACGCTAACCCTTGACGCATCTCTCTCTCTCTCTCTCTCTCTCTCTCTCTCTCTCTCTCTCTCTCTCTCTCATGCTCGTGTTCGTGCTATTGACCAGGTAAGAAATGGCTGAATGTAAGTACATGTGTGTGTGTGTGTGAGAGAGAGAGAGAGAGAGAGAAGAGAGAAATGGCATATCTAACAGTCATTAGCTCCAACCAATGCATGTCCCTTAAAGAGAGAGAGAGAGAGAGAGAGAGAGAGAGAGAGAGAGAGAGAGAGAGAGAGAAATGCCACATCTTACAGTTATTAGCTCAAATTGCAAGTCTGCCGACCGATGCATATCCCTTGAAAATATTATCTTTCAATTTGATGCACGGTTTCATATGACGAGAGAGAGAGAGAGAGAGAGAGAGAGAGAGAGAGAGAGAGAGAGAGAGAGAGAGAGAGAGAATAAACTCGTGCTGGAGAGTCCTTCTTCATTTTTTATTACAAAACTCTCCTCAATATGACAAAGCGTTCAGTAGAGTCTCATGTCTCCATCGGAAAACTGCCATTAATGTCAAGTTAGTCTTTCCTAAAGAACAAAACCGCAAAAAATAGATTAATTTTTAATGATATTGACAAACCTAAGCAGGCGATATCGTGCAAAGTTGGCTTTGTAGAACTATAAAAAAAGTAAAACCAACCAGATTTCCGGGACTTCAATTCGCACTGAAAATACATTTTTTTTTTTCGTTAATAAACAAAAATGAAGGTAAGCGTGACGTTTTTCAGTTACGCAACTCTCACGCTGAACATGCCTTTGGGGTCTAATGGGGGTTTCGCAACATCATCTCCAGCGGGAAAGGATAAAATGAATAAGAAATATGTATTTCACAACACCTATTATTTTATTGGGAGATTTTCAGGCTGAATTTCCTACTTCGTCTCTCTCTCTCTCTCTCTCTCTCTCTCTCTCTCTCTCTCTCTCTCTCTCTCTCAGATAAGTGTGCGTACTAGCAAGCGCTCAAATCATAACAGCATATGGGCGCACCTCTCTCTCTCTCTCTCTCTCTCTCTCTCTCTCTCTCTCTCTCTCTCTCTCTCTCTCTTATACACACCTCTCCCTCTATCTGTGTCTCTCTCTAACTCTCTTATACACATTTACTCCCACCTCTCTCTCTCTCTCTCTCTCTCTCTCTCTCTCTCTCTCTCTCTCTCTCTCTCTCTCTCTCAGATAAGTGTGCTTGCAAGCGAGAGCGCAATTAATAACAGCATATACGCGCACCTTCTTTCTCTCTCTCTCTCTCTTATACACATATACGACCACCTCTCTCTCTTATACACATATACAACCACCTCTCTCTCTCTCTCTCTCTCTCTCTCTCTCTCTCTCTCTCTCTCTCAGATAAGTGTGCTTGCAAGCAAGCGCTCAAATCATAACAGCAACACCGTATTTGTGATAATGCGTAAAACAATGACATTAAAATATAAAATTGTTGAAAATGTTTTCCACCACTGCTCACAATAGGACGAAGAATAATTAAATGTAATACTGCACTCTTGCATGTAAAAATACTGGTGGGGGGTGGTATATTCCCCCCTCTACCTGGGCGTAATATTACACACACACACACACGCACAATATAGATCATGGATGAGACACCTGCATAGTTAAAATCCCACAAGGTAACAGTTGTTTGAAACTCCTACACACAAACACTACTGTCCACTTCTCATTTGCATAGATTTGCTCTTCATAGGTGCTAAGACCCTTTCTTTACAATGCCTCTTCCCCCTCGTTTATCCAGTACTTTCTAGGTCCCCTCCCCTCTTTTCTCCAAATTATAACACTCTCTTCAGTAATTTATATTCCTCCTTCATTTTCCTGTGATAATCTTTGTCATACTTCTATCTCCACACTTTACTATATTCCTTGCGCTAAGAATTCCGTTTTTCGACCTTTCCTCTTCCATCCGCATTCGTCATTCAAGCTTCACTTCCATAAAGGTCGCTTGGTTAAACGATCCTTTCATGCATTACAGCTTTAGCTTCCGAAGGCACTCCTAGTCTCTTCCATAGCTTGTGCACTCACCTGCAACCTTCTTTGGATTACTGATTTTGTGACTCATCTTTTCTTCCATCCTACCATCATCCATTGAAATTTTTTCCTATTGACTATACTATTCAACAACTTCCATTCTTCCATCTCCCATTTTAAAATTATCGTTCTATTTTCCTGGTTTCCATTTATTATCGTAACAATATTATTGCTTGCACTTGTTCTCAGTATTTTCCTCTTGCAAGCATTTTTACACTCTTTTACTAGATTCTTCCGTTTATCTTAACTATCAATACTACATTACCACCAAAACTTAGTCGTTCCACATTCCAGATGAACCCCGCGTTATTACTCAACAATTGCATTCAAATTGTGATATATATAGTTTATATTACTGAACACACATATATAGAGCAATCTACTGTATAGCATACAGCAGCCCAGCTGTAGAGCACTGAGGAGCAGAATCTGAATCCTCGCGTGAGATCTGGCCAGCCTCTCATCAACGTCAAACGTTCAGTCATTATCTACACTGTAATTTCAAAACCAAGACCTATGAAAACATGGCCATAATTACTCATAATGAAGAAATAGAAATTGTAATGCCCTCTGTACCGCTGGTCACTGAATTTACACGCCTTAAATACAGCTGTGACTGTGATATCTACCAACTGACAAAAGACCAAGAGTAAATGCAATTGTGTCACGCATTCACAACAAGAAAAACGAAAGATTCTCTCGACATTATTATTCATTTGAAGAGGCCCGCAAGAGCCAATGACTTGAAATTCAAGTTTCCAAAGAATATGTTGTTCATCTGGAAGATGTTAAAGAAGGTAACGGGAAATGCAGAAAGAAGAGATCACTTAGCAAAAAGAAAAAATAAATGAAAAAGATTTATAAATAAATAGAAATAGGTAATTATATGACTAGATACCACACCATAAAACTGAAATTGACGAGCAAAAATATGAAAATGGAGTAAATATTTCCACACGACCCTAACCTACTGAAACACTTATTATGTAGGAAGTCAAAGCACAAAACAAGCACACTAGACACAAGCAAGCAAGCAATGTGATTACAAAATTAAATCAACACGGAACAAAAAAGTATTATGTAATGCGATTACAGAGTAAACAATGAACCCCAGCCCTCGAACTATATTAGGTAAACAACAATATGGAACAACAGTCAGCTGTAAGCAAATAAGAAAGAATCCACTTTGGCAACAGCACTGGTACTGAAAATGGATGAATATCACATGGAAACCATTCGAAATCCAATCAGATAACGAACAATAGCTGCGTACACTCGTTCGTGCAAACACACACACACAAACACACAAACATATATATATATATATATATATATATATATATATATATATATATATATATATATATATATATATTCATCTATTTATACATGTGATGTGTATATACTGTATATGTATGTATAATATATATATATATATATATATATATATATATATATATATATATATATATATATATATATATATATATATATATATATATATATATATAAATATGTGTGTGTGTATATATTGTTCTCAGTATTTTCCTCTTGCAAGCATTTTTACACTCTTTACTAGATTCTTCCGTTTATCTTAACTATCAATACTATATTACCACCAAAACTTAGTCGTTCCACGAGCGTCTGCTCTGCGCAACACGCAGCAGCAAAAGTGAAACGGACAGACAGACAGACAGACAGACACGCAAATAAGGGAGTCAGAAGCAAGTAAAAAAATCGGGCCCGGGCGCCGTAAATGTTTGAAAATGTCGGCTGGTGCAAATGTCGCATCCAGGAATATTTCCCACGAGGAGGAGGAACGAGAGACGCTGGGACAAGGAAACTTCGACAGTGACAAGAGAAGAATAATGTTGATGTTGATAAAATTCCAAATGTATGTTGCGAGGTACCCCTCAACACCAGCAGCTAGCTCTCTCTCTCTCTCTCTCTCTCTCTCTCTCTCTCTCTCTCTCTCTCTCTTCTCCCCTCAGCATTACAAATGCCATGGGAGAATTGTCAGCGCATTACAAACCCCGAAGCTAAAAAGAAATTTTTCGCCATCTTAGAATTTTTCTTTTTTCCCCTTTCCTCTCCGTCATTTTCCTCTTAAGGGGATGAGGATGGTTTTGAGAGAGAGAGAGAGAGAGAGAGAGAGAGAGAGAGAGAGAGAGAGAGAAAGTCATTTTCGTCACGCCAGGCAGACATGATCAGCATTTCCATTTTTGCTTTGGGACAGTATACAGTATACTGTATGTGTTCGTCTCGAGTATTGGTGTTTTCTCATTTCTTTCATTAAAGTGTATCTTTGTGGCTGTAACTCGATTTGTTCTTTCTTATGCTTTTTCGGTAATGGAATCAAGACAAAACAAGTCAAAAATGTTTTCTGTACAGCCGCTACAGCGTATAATCAAGGCCACCGAAAATAGATCTATCTTCGGTGGTCTCGGTATAATGCTGTATGAACCGCGGCCTATGAAACTTTAACCACGGCCCGGTGGTGGCCTATCCTATATAGTTACCAGAAGCCCAATCATGGCTAACTTGAACCTTAAATAAAATAAAAACCACTGAGGCTAGAGGGCTGCAATTTGGTATGTTTGATGACTGGAGGGTGGATGATCAACACACTAACTTGCAGCCCTCTAGCCTCAGTAGTTTTTAAGATCTGAGGGCGGACAAAAAAGTGCGGACAGAAAAAAATGCGGACGGACAAAGCCGGCACAATAGTTTTCTTTTCAGAAAACTAAAACTCACCCATACTGAAATATATGTGTACTAAAAGTGGTAAAATTTCTTCTTATAATTATTCACTTAGCATTCAAGGCCAAAGCAGTACTTATGGATAAGATTTAAAGAAAAAAAAATATTAAAGAATTTTAGATTTAATCGACAGTATAATAAAAATTCCCGTTTCTTCGACATCGACAATGTTATTCTAATCGTTCTACGTAATGGGTTTCTATATGAAAGGTCTACTGGTTGGTCAGAGAGTCCAGAGGTCCACAGCAGGACATACAAAATAAAACTGTGAAAAACGTACTTTCTTAGCATGTGACATGTGAATCCCAGCTGGTGCTATGGTTCCCCCTTATCAAATTAGGGTTATTAGATTAGGGTACCCTGACCACACAAGCTCTTTCTCAAGGCAGCTAGCACCTGTCAGTGCGCTGTGATGCGCATGCGCGAAATCACTGATTTCAGACGAAGCTGTTGCGTTACGGATGGGAACAAGGGATTTTGTACATTTACATGATTACAAAGAGTTAAGACGGAGTTACGTGACAACAGAGAACAAAGCATTTGCGACGTTACCTGATTATAGAGAGTTAGATGAGTTAGAAGATGGCAGCAAATGACGCGATACAAAAATTGGACACAAAATTTCAGAACTGTGAATGCGAAACCCTGCTAACGAAGTTAATATTGTTTCCAAACACACACACACACACACACACACACACACAAACACACAAACGCACACACACACACACGTATTCTTACGGCTCTAATATCAAAATCTCAAACCAGTAGCTGTAAGAAAACCATTAAGAAAGTTAATATTTTCCAAAACGGGCGAGCGTTCATAGATACTTAAAAGCTCACTGGAAGACTTTCAAACCATTACATAAAATTTATTTAAGAAAACAAACTGTATATGAAGCAGGAAATACTGTATATTTATAGGAAGCACAACTCCCTGACAGCTTTCGAATCTGGAGATTACACAAAAAAACTCAAGCGGCCAATACACCTCTGACCTTCATTTACGCTCGTTAATTCTGCAGACTGATTGTATTGCAAACTCAACGCCAAAACAACCTCCCCCCCCTCTCCCTCCCCTGTATTACTTTTATTGGGGGGAGGGGAGGTGACTCAAACCGGAATTAAAAAAAATATATAGAGTTAACCAGCGGAAGGCATGTCCAGTAACACTCGTTTATCGAAAGAAATTCTTACCTTGGGTTAGTCAGGTAAATTGGCCTATTTAACCTCAACGTAACTTCATAAATGCTTCTACTCAATCACTGAATTACTTCGCATAAAGAAGTGCAACCGCGAAAAAAACAAAGCATGTTTAATCCATGGGCCAACCCAGCTTTTGGTAGCGCGAGACGTGGCTAATTCTTTTTGCTGCAAATCTGGAGGCCGTCGGATACGGAAACTCACTGCCCATACCACGACACCGCCTAGGAAGGATTTGGAATTCATCGATTGCTTAACTGAGAGATTTGTTGAATTCTAAACGTTTATTTTAGTCTTCTGCAAGTTTGACCCAATTCGGGTGAGAGTTCACTGATACAAGAAGAAGTTACTAATATATAAATATTATATAAACATAACTTTCTGACTCACAACAGGATCGAACCCAGGTCTTTCAACTGAAAGGCAAGGGCACTGCCCACTAGGCTGCACAAGTCATAAAAGAAGTTGGAACCTTGTGTGCAATGGCACTCAGGTTCCAACTTCTTTTATGACTAGTGTGGCCTATTGGGCAACGCCCTTGCCTTTCAATTGAAAGACCTGGGTTCGACTGAAAGGCAAGGGAGCTGCCCACTAGGCCACACAAGTCATCAAAGAAGTTGGAACATTGTGTGCAGTGGCACTAAGGTTCCAACTTCTTTTATGACTTGTGTGGCCTAGTGGGCAGCGCCCTTGCCTTTCAATTGAAAGACCTGGGTTCGATCCTGATGTGAGTCAAAAATTTATTTTTGTTCCACACGCGATTGTGTGTTAATATATATATATATATATATATATATATATATATATATATATATATATATATATATATATATATATATATATATTTTGTGTGTGTGTGGTCTTCCCACTTAGATAAAAGAAAATATAGGCGCTAGGATAAGTAAACATCAAGCGACACAACTTAATCAGAAAATTACAGAATAAAAAAAAAAGAGGAATAACTTGCAGATTTTACAATATATACAGCTTATTGGAACATAAATACAAATCAGTTTCATGAAAAAAAGCAAAATTTATTGGCAAGTTAATAATTCAATAGTGGTATGGAAAATGTAAAAACTCAAAATAATGTTAAAAAAAAAAGAATGGAGTTAGTGAGTACATAAAACGTGAATTACCAAGTTATTAATTTTAACGAAGCAAATAAAATTTTTTAAAACAATTTAACTCCAATCAAAAGTCACATAAAATAATACGTGAGTCTTCAACATACAATCATATTCTGAGTTTATGGGCATTTCCTTGTGCTTGTGCATGCACGAGAGAGAGAGAGAGAGAGAGAGAGAGAGAGAGAGAGAGAGAGAGAGAGAGAGAGAGAGAGAGAGAGAGAGAGGTGTGTGAAGTGTGTGTGTGTGTGTGTGTGTGTGTGTGTGAGAGAGAGAGAGAGAGAGAGAGAGAGAGAGAGAGAGAGAGAGAGAGAGAAAGTAAAAGATGAGGTGTGTGTGTGTGTGTGTGTGAAAGAGAGAGAGCGAGAGAGAGAGATGAAGTGTGTGTGTGTGTGTGTGTGTGTGTGCATATGTGTGTGTGTGAGAGAGAGAGAGAGAGAGAGAGAGAGAGAGAGAGAGAGAGAGAGAGAGAGAGAGAGAGAGGCGGGCAAATCACAGCCGCACGAACAGCCCGACATCCATTTTTTATCGCGTGAAAAGTGAGGGAATCATTCATATTCCTGTCCATTAATCAAAGAGATGAATGATTGTTGCCGAGACTAACATCATTGTTAAAACAATAGGAGCAATATTCATATCGGCGCCGTTCCGGGAGCTACCTATATTCTCGATCCCATTGCTACATCGGATCTCTATTCATTAACCACGAGCTGCTTTTCAATAAGCTAACGCAAGAAGGGAATTTTGATGCGAGGAAAGTCCATTCGGACTTTATTCCGGAGGTATCGCAAACAGCACGTCTTCGTCGGAGCACTGTAGTCAGTTCTGCGGGTTTTAGGCAGCCTCTTTTCGATCCAGGGTTACATCTCTTAATGAGGTCTATACCAACTTAGTTGTCCAACTTCTTTAACTTGAGCGGAGGTCTAAATATTTTATATGATTTATAATATTAATCATTTCGAGCCATGCTCACCATGGAGACGATTGAGAAAGGGGCTTCCACCATAAAGTTATGGCTTTATTAAGGGCTATGCGAGCTTTACAAGAGAACTATACTCCAATGTATTGGTGAGTATAGTAAAAAACACGACAGTTGAAACCATAACCAATATATATATATATATATATATATATATATATATATATATATATATATATATATATATATATATGTATGTATGTATGTATGTATATATATATATATATATATATATATATATATATATATATATATATATACATACATACATACATACATACATACATACATACATACATACATATATATATATATATATATATATATATATATATCATACATATATATTATATATTTATATATTTATTATATATATATATTTATATTTATTATTATTATATACACATATACATATTTACATTTCGTCCACCTCCCTCTCTCCCACAAACACAATCAAGCACACGTACACACACGTACACACACACAAACAAACATCAGATGTTTTCGCTTGCAACACAGCGGTCTGCACTTGCCACTCTTAATTGCCAATCTCTTACGAGTTGCAAAGCCACGGGGAACTCCAGCGAGTGAATCTGAAAGAGCTTTATAAAATGATTGATACTCCTAATTACAAGATTAAATTGACTCAAAACAACCCAAGTCATCGATATTGGAATTCCCAAAAAAAAAAAAATCACGTGTTCATCAAAAATGCTTTTTTTTTCCCTAATTAAAATGCTTATTTGAGGGATGGTAAATTGAAATACACTCAAGTTATCAGTCATTTATCGACATAATTTATACAGAACAAATGCAGAAGACGTAACTAAGTTATTAAAAAAAGGATAGTAATTAACAAACGCCTATATACCTACATACACATATAGATATGAATATATGTATGTGTATATATATATATACACATATATACATACAGTATGTATATATATATATGTATATATATATATATATATATATATATATATATATATATATATATATATATATATATATATATACATATATACATATATGATTATTATCACTTTTGTACGTGATTCATTTATCACACATTACCACAGGTGAAAAATAAGAAACAGGGTGTAGGTCCTACACCCTGTTTCTTATTTTTCACCTGTGTAATATGTGATATACATATATATATACATATATGTATATATATATATATATATATATATATATATATATATATATATATATATATATACATGAATATGTATATGGTGAGTGTGTTTGTGTGCATGTATATATGTATATATAAATATATAAATATATATCTAAAATTAACTCGAATGTACACACACACACACACACATTCTTACAGACACAAGCAAACCAATGCCACGTCCTAAAGGTAAGCCGGCCGGAGAAAGCTCGTGACTATCCAGAGAGAACACGCCAAAGGACGGACAATCTGCTTCTTCTCTGGTTGAAGGAAAAAAATCTTTAATTACAGTTAATCCCCTGATCACTGAAGATGACGCTGCTGCGGTCTGAGAAGGTGGGATTATTACGTGGTAACCGGTACGCCATCTTTAATAATAATAATAATAATAATAATAATAATAATAATAATAATAATAATAATAATAATAATAATAATAATAATAATAATAATAATAATAATAAAAATAATAATTATTATTATTATTATTATTATTATTATTATTATTATTATTATTATTATTATTATTATTATAAAATAATAAAATTATTTAATAATAATTAATAATATATTATTATTATTGTTATTTTATTATCAACATTATAATATTAATAATATTATTATTATTGTTATTTATTATTATTATTATTATAAAAATAAAAAAAATATTTATTATTTTTAGAATAATAATAATAATAATAATAATAATAATAATAATAATAATAATATTATTATTATTATTATTATTATTATTATTATTATTATTATTATTATTATTATTATTATTATTATTATTATTAACCAATCCACTACCCAATAGGCCCCTCCTTCATGAACAAAATCCGATCAAATGTTACTAGTATGGCGGTCGACCAAGTGTTAAGTTTGGTTAAGAATTTATACAAACCGAAAGCGAACATCTTCTCCTTGTCGTCTAAGTTACGAGTTCGAGAGTGTTCAAATTTAATTACTTTTTTTTTCAGTCGCTGCTTTGTCAATTCAATTTTTTTTAAATAGTTACAAAGACAGTAAATTTATTTTAAAAGCCCTTTCATGACGATTATCTTTGAAAATATATCCTAAACCAGTGGTTTTCAACCTTTTTGTGCCCATAGCCCATTTTTGGCATCCCTAAACACTCATGGCCCACTGCCCTTCAGAATTGTGTAATGATGATAATAGAACTATTATAAAGCAGTTTCAGAACACTTAATTAGTTTTACATTTTCATTTATGGAATTATTTTTAAGAACACTTGATTAGTTATATATTTACATTTATGAAAAAAGCACTGGCCTGCATTTGCTGCAAATGGTTTTTCATTTTTTTAAATACTATTTTGAAGATGCCCGTGGCATGGCCCCCTCAGAACAGCCCATGGCCCACCAGTGGGCCATAGCCCACAGGTGGACAACCACTGTCCTAAACCTTCAAAAAATATCTAACCTTGCATAAATTTTCAACAACATTTGATAATCACCGACCCCATAAACAAAATAAACAACTCAAATTGACATATAAATAACAGCCCCATTCGCTAAAATTCATTAAATTTCCAAAGCAGATACAGCGATTGTAATTACTATCCTATTGGCGTTCGACGCGTTAATTGCTCGAACGTCCGGTGACGTACAAAGTACATTATCATCGGGCTAATTTCGCTCTGAACGAATCTCACGTCACTTCCGAAATAGTAACAAATTGCAGTTCATTCTGTTTCCATTAGCAAATCCGATTCCAAAAGCACATTCTTAGCTTTTCCAAATCGTCGTTGCAAAAGGTGCGGCGAGGGAATCGAATAGATTAGAATGTAGAATTTAGGCCAGAGGCCTAGCGCTTGGACCTACGAGGTCATTCAGCGCTGAAGCGGAATTTGCCAGTAAAAAGGCTTGATAGACGTAAGAAGACGAAAACCTCGCAGCTGCACTATGAAACAACTGTTAGGAGAGAGTGGAAAGAAAGATGGAAAAAAAAAGTATATCTTAGTTTAACCAGACCCTTGAGCTGATTAACAGCTCTCCTAGGGCTGGCCAGAAGGATTAGATTGATTTTACGTGGCTAAGAACCAATTGGTTATCTAGCAACGGAACCTACAGCTTATTGTGGAATCCGAACCACATTATAGCGAGAAATGAATTTCTATCACCAGAAATGAATTCCTCTTATTCTTCATTGGCCGGTCGGAGATTCGAACTCGCGGCCAACAGAGTGGTAGCTGAGAACGGAATCCGCTCGCCCAACGAGGAACTAGTAAGAAAGAGAATATGAACGGAGGTACAGTGAAAGGAAAGAAAAAGGATTGCAGCTAGGGGCCGAAAGGACACTGCTAAGAAACTTGAATAATGCCTGCGGTGCACAGCATGAGGAGCACTGACGGCACTTCCAGCTACGGGAATGGCAGGAGAATACTAATTTAGGGAACACAAGCGATGGAGGAGAATTCCACATTGTAATATAATCTAGTCTTCTATAAATGCTCTTCCACAGGATTCACGTGTCCTCTCAAACCCTCTTCCACAGGTTGATTGATTGAATCATGGTTATTCCAACTGACGTCGCAACATCTAGGTCATTGACGCTGTAATGGAATTAAATATGAAACTAAAGAAAATAGTTTAAAAGGAGTTTCATAACTGAAATATCCATGCACACACGCACACACACACACACACACACACACATATATATATATATATATATATATATATATATATATATATATGTATATATATATATATATATATATATATATATATATATATATATATATATATATATATATATATATATATATATATATATTTATATATATATATATATATAATCATATCTATATAATCGTATCTATTTACATAATAGTATACATTTATATTAATATATATATATATAATCATATCTAATAATCGTATCTATTTACATAAAGTGACATTACATTCATCAACTGTATTCCTCAATTCTTCCTAAAGTTCCTGTGAAAAAGAAAGAAAAAGAAATCAGAGAGAGAGAGAGAGAGAGAGAGAGAGAGAGAGAGAGAGAGAGAGAGAGAGAGAGAGAGAGAGAGAGAGAACTAAAGGTTGTGCTATCTGTTCCAATAAAATGGCAGCAGTTGTGGAAACGTCAGCTTATAAAGGTCTACGTGTCTGTCAATCAACCCAACAGAGCGCCATGTCAGTTCATCAACCATTTTCTGTTTCGTTTTCCATTCCTGAAACGAATTCGTAACCTCTCAAATCTTTCAAATGCCTTGTCGAGCTCAGACAAGAGTTTGGTCGTGCAGACATTTAACGGCTGCTTCAATTGTTTAATATCAACTTCAAAAATAATATCATTATCTTAATATCAAAATAAATTTCGTTTAAGCAAAGTTAACTTCACTACTGAGATGGCTATTTGTCTGTCCGTCCACGCTTTTCTGTCCGTCCTCAGATCTTCAAAACTACTGAGGCTACAGGGCTGCAAATTGGTAAGTTGATCATCCACCCTCCAATCATCAAACATACCAAATTGCAGCCCTCTAGCCTCAGTGGTTTTTATTTTATTTAAGGTTAAATTTTGCCATGATAGTGCGTCTGGCACCGCTATAGGTGCCAACAACACATGCCACCAGAGGGCCGAGGCTGAAAGTTTCATGGGCCGCGGCTAAGAGTTTCATAGAGCATTACAAGCTGTACAGAAAACTCGACTGGGCCGAAGAAACTTCGGCTCATTTTACAATTGTTTCCTATCGATTTTACCCTTTCGCGTACATTATTATTTGCAGCAATAGAACCACTAATATAGTAAAATCAGTATTATTATTATTATTATTATTATTATTATTATTATTATTATTATTATTATTATTATTATTATTATTACTGTTGTTGTCAAAGCTCATCCATATAAGAGAAATAAAATTTTAGGGGTAGACTGAAGGGTCCGTTCTTATAAAAGAAAAGTAAATCTCATATTTCAAATTAAAACTCTTGTCCTGGTAGCATTTTCCCGAGATGTAACCGAGTACCGAGACCTTTCCCCCCAAAAAAGCGGGACGCCATATCTTGAAAACAAACCATAGAATCTTCTTGAAAATAATCTCATTATGTTTCCCACACCCAAATTTCTACTGCAATACACAAATAATCCAATCTAATCTAATCTAGCCTAATCTAATCTAACCTAACATAGGGGCATGGCAAAAAAACGGGCTGGTGCAATACTAGCATACATCTCAGGAATTTACATGGGTACTTCTCTATTCAATATCATTACACTACATTACTCTGAATTCCATGACATAAGAACTCACTCCTTCACAAAATAGTAATTTCTTCCGGAAATGACGTCAGTCCCGTCATACAGGCACTTCCTAATTTTCAGTCATTTGGAATCTCGCTTTGAGCGAAGAAATAAATTTGGTTATTTGTCATTTTTCTTGCTGTTTCTCCATTACAATTTATTCTTTGTTTTCCATAATGGGAGTTTTCTCAGTCGTGGATCTTGATACTTGAAGCATTCAGCTTTTCCAGACCGGTTGCAGCAATAATAATAATAATAATAATAATAATAATAATAATAATAATAATAATAATAATAATAATATGAAGGGAGCAGACCCTCTTTTAAACAGATCTTATTAAAAAGGATGGCTGTATTATGCGAATTTATCTTATATAGTGTCTTTTCTATCTTCCTTTTGATTCGCTTTTCAGGCTCAGCGATGTTAGTCAGCAACTGGCCGATATTCATGTTGGAAAAGGATAAGTTTAGAACCTGAATTCAAACGAACGATTTCTGATTGGATATTTTAATAAAAGACTTCCCATATTCCGTACACTATCCTTTTCCAACATGAATATCGGCCAGTTGCTGACTAACACCGCTGAGCCTGAAAAGGGAATCATAAGGAAGATAGAAAAGACACTATATAAGATAAATTCGCATAATACAGTCATCCTTTTTAATAATAATAATAATAATAATAATAATAATAATAATAATAATAATAATAATAATAATAATAATAATAAGACAGAATGGAGACTCAAGAAACACGCTGATAAAATTCAGGTGAAGTGAAAGAAAATAGAATAAAGAAACACAAGTTAGGAATGGAATGGGGTATAGAATTTAGGAAAAACGCTAAGCACTGGGACCTATGAGTTCATTCAGCGCTGAAAGGGTAATTGAGAGTAAAAGGGATTGAAAGGTTAACAGGAGGAAAACCCTAAAAGCAGTTGCACTATGAAACAAGTGTTAGGAGAGGGTGGATAGCAAGGTGGAAAAGCGAATATGAATGGAGGTACAGTAAAAGAAATGAGAGGGGTTGCAGCTAGGGGCCGAAGGGACGCTGGAAAGAACCCTCAGTAATGCCTGCAGTGCACCGTGTGAGGTGCACTGACGGCACTAACCCCCTACGAGACACAAGTTAGGTGTAAGAATAAAACTTAAGTTATATTTGTGATGTAGAAATTTTTTTTAATCATGTGCGTCACAGGAGTGACCAGACCTCATCTAATCAACTGAACTTACATTTTTATCAGGCACTTTTTTTCTCCCTTGACAATCAGATGCGTTCTTCCAAAGAGGTATTTTGCCTCGTTAACTAAATGAACTTTGGTCGGGTATTTTCTTTTATAAAACAGCACACGAATACCATCTAACAGGTACAATTTGCAATAGCTCATTATTGTACTTTCAGTATTTAATCACTTATCTTTCACAGCTAATAAAGAAAATGAACAATACAAAAAGATATTTTAGACATCCTCTTTCTGTCGCAACCAATTTCTCAGCCACTCTGAACAACCAATTTCGTATTGCTAGTTTGCAGAACATACGTATGTACACGCAAATACACAAAAAAAAATAGAACCTGTTTCACAACCAACAGACAGAGAGAGAGAGAGAGAGAGAGAGAGAGAGAGAGAGAGAGAGAAAGAGACTGTACTGACAAGTCCTGAAAAAAAAAGTCCTTAAGAAAAATGTTCTAAAGCAAAGTGCTGCATTGGACTGTTTCAAGCTGTTATGAAACATCTTAAAGTAAAGTACTACGAAATATCTTGTAATAAAGCGTACTAAAATTTCCTGAAGCAGAAATGCCGACATTGCCTGAAACAAAGTGCCGAAACGTCAAGCACCAAAATGCTCCGATAAATATATCTGAAAAAAAGTGCTCGGAAATAACCTACAAATGCTTAAATACCGCTGAAAAGTTCTGAAACAAAGTG